>NC_072736.1:64717033-64928182 GCF_026930045.1 Uloborus diversus | reverse complement strand
ACTCGGCTTTTTATTACTCGGCCGAGTACCGAGTTACCGAGTACTTGGCCTTTCACTACTCGGCCGAGTTCCAAGTACCAATTATGTTTTAAGAAGAACCACCGACACACATGTGATGAATTTTGAACTTATTGAAATAGTAGTATAAACCTCCTTGTCCATATAATAGTTTTTAAAACTAAATTCCCGCTGAAATTTAATTACGCATTATATATATACAATTTTGTTTGTGTCAAAAATTTTACAAAAAAATAATTTTTTAAATTAAAAATAAATAAATAAAAGGTATGATTAATCAAGTTGGAATTAAAACAAAGTACAGTAAAATCCCTCTAATGCGGACACTAACAGGACAAATTTTTTGTCCGCAATAGAGAGGTGTCAGCAGGACAGGGGTTAAATAATGTTATTTGCATTGGAACTGGGGAATTAAAAATTGTCCGCATAAGAGGGGTGTCCGTTAGGAGGGGTTTCACTGTATACCAATCAATTATAGTTCTAATCTGCCAAACATAAATAATTTTTAAAAGCAGATAAAACAAATGTGCAGGAACACTCCAGACACATGTTTCTGCCCCCCCCCCCCCCCGTTACAAGGAACGTCTTTTTCAGTGCATAAGTTGTGAGCTAAAGAATGTAAAGACATTCAACAAAAAAAATACGACTTTTGTCGGATGCCTTTAAATCTACGAGCCCCCATTTTGTGCATTGAAAAAGGAATTCCTTGTAATGCCAAAACACGTGTCTGCAGAGTTCCTGCACTGTACTTTTAAGGTTGTTTTATTTTTTAAGCAAAGGTATTTTCACATTTTTTATAACTAATTTTTGTTTGCAGCAAAAATCCATTTTAATATAAAAATTCCATATTTTCTATACTTACATTTTTTGCGTAATTTTTAATAAATAAGTTTTATTAACTTTGCCGACATTAAAATAAAGATTTATTCCATTGAAGCATTACAAACTTCATTATTCTCAAAATTTAAATTTGACTTATAAATTTTAATTGTAAATGATTGCAGAATATAATGCTTGCTCTTTTTTTTTTATAAATTTTAGTATCTGTCTTGGACAATATTCAATTTTTTGCAACTACTTGGTATTGGACGAGTATCTGATCAGAATTTGGCCGAGTACCGAGTACTCGGCAAATTGGCCGAGTAGGCCGAGTACCGAGTAGTTACCGAGTACTCGGTACGTCTCTAAACCCAAGCTTATTAAATCATGTAATTTCAGCATTAATTATGAAATAAAAATGGATTTGTGCTGAAAAGTAGAAAACAAAATGCAGTGTTAAATTGCACAAATTTGCAAATTTTTATAAATTAGTTTATTGCAAATATGCATTTTAATGCTATCTTTTTTCTTTTGTTATAATCGTGTTTACCTTTTTAAGATTAATTTACAATATTTTTTCTATGAAGTTAGCATTGAGTAAGAACACTATAAAAAATTAACTCTTTCCAAACCAAAATATTATTTTAAAACATATAATAGAAATAAAACTATTACAATTTCGATTGTTAAGAATATTGGACCAACACATTTTTTCATGATTTATCTAGTCCTCTTTTTTTTTTTTTTTTAAATCCCCGGAGAGAACGGATGTCATGCATCTCTCCTGGCAACTTTTGTAGCTACTTTTCTTGCATATGTACTTCATTTTGCATTCAATTTTTTAATTTCTTAAATTTTCTTTTTTAGCGAACCTTTCGAGAGATATGGTATCTTCAAGAATTTCATAATCACTCAAACATTATCACATTGCTGAAGGTTGTAAAGGCCAAAAATGACAAAGATATTTATTTAATACTAGTGGCACCCGCACGGCTTCGCCCGTAATAGAAAAATTAAAGGTCTTTTGGTTCGCTTGTATATTTACAAATAATGTATGGTGAATTTTCTCGCCAATTGGCTTGTACCGACGTTACGGTTCCACGCTATGATAATTTCGTATCTCGCCAATTGGCTTGTGCCCATGTTACGGTTCCACGTTATGATGATTTCGTAATTTATGATAGTTTTTTTCTTAAAATTGGAATAAAAAAAGAACCACATCGAATTTTCGAAAAATCGCTTCGAGGTGCACACCCCCATGCTACATACTAACTTTGTGCCAAATTTCATGAAAATCGGCCGAACGGTTTAGGCGCTATGCGCGTCACAGACATCCTATAGACATCCTCCGGACAGAGAGACTTTCTGCTTTATTATTAGTAAAGAAGATAAAGATAAAGATTACAGTTCTTTTGGTTCGCTTCTATATTTACAAATAATGTATGGTGAATTTTCTCGCCAATTGGCTTGTACCGACGTAACGGTTCCACGCTATGATAATTTCGTATCTCGCCAATTGGCTTGTGCCCAGGTTACGGTTCCACGTTATGATGATTTCGTAATTTATGATAGTTTTTTTCTTAAAATTGGAATAAAAAAAGAACCACATCGAATTTTCGAAAAATCGCTTCGAGGTGCACACCCCCATGCTACATACTAAATTTGTGCCAAATTTCATGAAAATCGGCCGAACGGTTTGAGCGCTATGCGCGTCACAGACATCCTACAGATATCCTACAGACATCCTACAGACATCCTCCGGACAGAGAGACTTTCTGCTTTATTATTAGTAACTAGTGGCACCCGCACGGCTTCGCCCGTAATAGAAAAATTAAAGGTCTTTTGGTTCGCTTGTATATTTACAAATAATGTATGGTGAATTTTCTCGCTAATTGGCTTGTACCGACGTTACAATTCCACGTTATGATAATTTCGTATCTCGCCAATTGGCTTGTGCCCATGTTACGGTTCCACGTTATGATAATTTCGTAATTTATGACATTTTTTTTTCTTAAAATTGAAATAAAAAAAGAACCACATCGAATTTTTGAAAAATCGCTTCGAGGTGCACACCCCCATGCTACATACTAACTTTGTGCCAAATTTCATGAAAATCGGCCGAACGGTTTAGGCGCTATGCGTGTCACAGACATCCTACAGACATCCTACAGACATCCAGACATCCTCCGGACAGAGAGACTTTCTGCTTTATTATTAGTAAAGAAAAATATTTTTATTATTCAAAGAAAAAAAATATTCATAGAATGATATTTTATTTTTCACTTTGCCCCGTGAAAAGAAGTGAAAGTTTACCATTTCTTTTGAAGGTAAAAACTTACTGCCAAAATAATTAAAAAAAAAACCTTTCAGTATAAGTTTTATTATAAAATACGTTTTTACTTTCTTCTATATCTAATACTAGTGGCACCCGCACGGCTTCGCCTGTAATAGAAAAATTAAAGGTCTTTTGGTTCGCCTGTATATTTACAAATAATGTATGGTGAATTTTCTCGCCAGTTGGCTTGTACCGACGTTACAGTTCCACGTTATGATAATTTCGTATCTCGCCAATTGGCTTGTGTCCCTGTTACGGTTCCACGTTATGATAATTTCGTAATTTATGATAGTTTTTTCTTAAAATTGGAATAAAAAAAGAACCACATCGAATTTTCGAAAAATCGCTTCGAGGTGCACACCCCCATGCTACATACTAACTTTGTGCCAAATTTCATGAAAATCGGCCGAACGGTTTAAGCGCTATGCGCGTCACAGACATCCTACGGACATCCTACAGACATCCTCCAGACATCCTCCAGACATCCTCCGGACAGAGAGACTTACTGCTTTATTATTAGTAAAGAAGATTTGATTTTATGGGTAAATATAGGTTTTTATAAGTTGATTGTATCTCAAGATTCATGTTTAATCAGGGTTTGTTGATTTAAATCAGCTTGATTTAAATAGTGATTAAAATCATGATCTAAATCAAGTGATTTTTTTTTAAAAAAATTGATTTAAATCAATTGATTTGTATTAAGTGATTTTTTTTAACAAAATCAGTAATTAAAATCAGTTGATTTCACTTTTATAAATTAATTTTGCATTTTTAAAATGTATTGCTCTAAATTTAACTACACTGCATTATACTATCTTAACCTCAACAGGCAAAACTACTTAGATCCCTTCTTCTGTGTGTGATGCAGATTTTCACTCTTGTAATATTGCTTTTACTCCAAAATTAGTTTAGAACAAAATAAAAATTTTGAGTTTTTCTTACACGCCATGACTAATATAGTTCAGAAAAGTAGTTGGTTAACATATTATTTTAGACTAAAAACGTACATGATAATGGAAACCTTATCTTTAAGCAAAGCATTAAACAAAATCACATCTTATCTAAGCATTATAACATATTTTTGAATCTTAAAATTAGAGACGTACCAAGTAGCACTTGGGCCGAGTAGCAGAGTACCCGGCCTTTCACTACTCGGCCGAGTGCCGAGTTACCGAGTACTCGGCTTTTCACTACTCGGCCGAGTTACCAAGTACCAATTATGTTCTAAGAAGAACCATCTACACGCATGTGATGAATTTTGAACTTAATGGAATAGTAGTATAGACCTCCTTGTCCATATAATAGTTTTTAAAACTAAATTCCTGCTGAAATTTAATTACGCATTACATAAACAGTTTTGTTTGTCTAAAATTTTACAAAAAAATTATTTTTAAAATTAAAAATAAATAAAAGGTATGATTAATCAAGTTGGAATTAAGGCAAATTACAGTAAAATCCCTCTAATGTGGACACTAACAGGACAATTTTTTTTGTTCGCAATAGAGCGATGACCGCAGGACAGGGGTTTAAGAATGTTATTTGCATTGGAACTGGGGAATTAAAAATTGTCCGCATAAGAGTGGTGTCTGCCTTTGAGGGGTGTACGTTAGGAGGGTTTTCACTGTATACGAATCAATTATAGTTCTAGTCTGCCAAATATAAATAATTTTTAAAAGCAGATAAAACAAATGTGCAGGAACACTGCAGACACGTGTTTCTGCCCCCCCCCCCCCCCCATTACAGGGAATGTCTTTTTCAGTGCATAACATGTGAGCTAAAGAATGTAAAGACATTCAACAAAAAAGTCCGAGTTTTGTCTTTAAATCCACGAGCTCCCATTTTGTGCATTGAAAAAAAGAATTCCTTGTAATGCCAAAATATGTGTCTGCAGTATTCCTGCACTGTACTTTCAACGTTGTTTCATTTCCTTTTATTTTTTAAGCAAAAATATTTTTATATTTCTTATAACTAATTTTTGGTTGAAGCAAAAATCCAATTTTAATATAAAAATTCCATATTTTCTATACCACTATATATTTCCATATTTTCTTTTTTGCATAATTTTTAATAAATAAGTTTTATTAACTTTGGAGACATTAAAATAAAGATTTATTCCATTGAAGCATTACAAACTTCATTATTCTCAAAATTTAAATTTGACTTATAAATTTTAATGGTAAATGATTGCAGAATATAATTCTTGCTCTTTTTTTTATAAATTTTAGTATCTGTCTTGGACAATATTCAATTTTTTGCAACTACTCGGTATTGGCCGAGTATCTGATCAGAATTTGGCCGAGTACCGAGTACTCGGCAAATTGGCCGAGTAGGCCGAGTACCGAGTAGTTTCCGAGTACTCGGTACGTCTCTACTATATATCGAAAATTTTTTCGAGATACTCGTAGGTTTTTCTCTGCTTTAGACTGTTGGTATCATGAAAAATGAAGCTTAGCGGAGAAAATTATGTTCACTAAAGGTTGCTACAAAACTTGAGGAATCTGGGGTTTAGGAGTGTGTAGTTCGGTCGTTGCTCCGTTCTGGAGTTCTTACATTCCCTCAAGTTTATTTCAAATCTTAGTTGTAACCAGTATCACTGTAAAATCAGTTTCAAGCTATCCCTTTTGTCTGTTGAGTATCATTCCTAGTCTTTTTAGCTTCAGTAAAAATCATTCAAGTTAAGTAGATTGATTTTTTACTTTTCACTCGATTCCATTGTCAAAACGAAAATCCCCTAATGTTACAGATCAAGTTGATTTGCCGAAGAATGAAGATGTATGAAGGCGCAAAAATGTAATTTCTGCAAAATTAATATTTTTATTGTTATCTTTCATTTAATGCTCGTTTAAATTATAAATTGGGTTTCATGCACGTTTTAATGATTTAGAAGTTTTTTATGTTAAAATAAGATCGTTTCTATATATCGAATTTTTTCCCGGCAATTTGCTACTTCGATATATGGAGGTCCGACTGTATATTACGATCGCGTATTTACAATAACTTTGTGCAACATAATTACGAATTGCACGGTGAACAAAACCTTTTTCCAACACTATGTTGCATACGGTGAGCAATAAGTTACATATCACGGTGAGCAATAACTTGCATACTACGGTTAGCAATAACTTGAATTGCAACTATTGTCAGAATACGCAGATTCAGTGGCACAGAATCTCGTGTTACAATTTCACGTCCGGGAAAGTTTGAATTCTGGCCTTTAAAAAGCATGAAATAAAAATTAAATTAAAAATTTTAAAAATCGCCTACTGAAAAAAACTTTAAATGAAACTAAAATTAAAAATTTAAAAAACCCCCGACTAAAAAAAACCTTAAATAAAACTAAAATAAAGAACTAAAAATACCCGACTAAAAATTTTTTAAAATAATATATTTATCGGCTTTTGAGGTTTCTGATAAATTGCCTTATAAATAATAGCAGTAATATATCCAAGCGTCGTCGTGTCGGGGGACCAATATGAAAATAAAATATGAAAGAATGAAAAATAATAAAGTAATGAACAGAATGCAGCTAATAATGATAAAGTAGCTATGATATCTAAATACAAGAGTTTGCTCAGCGGTCTATATAACCTACATACCAATATGAAAATAAAATATGAAAGAATGAAAAGTAATAAAGTAAATAACAGAATGCAACTAATAATAATAAACATCAGTTTTTACTTGCAGACAAACATAAAGCAAATTACCCATTTACTATATTATTTTATTTATTTATTTTTTTGCTTTTTTTGAAATGGTTTATTATTTATTTTAAATTAAATTGATAATTATACTTAATATATAGATAAATTTACTATGTTAAATGGAAATGCATTTACACTTCATAAAATAGTTCAAAAATTTTCTATTTTAAACTTGATGCATCTTTAATCCAAATCGATGCTCTTCTTCGAAGACACTTAGCATTTTTTCATAGGAAAAGCACAACCCAATTACGTCTTCTTTTTTTTTTTTTTTGCGAAACTTGTTTTTTATAACAAAATTTAAGAGTTGGGGAATGTATGCGCTCAGATTTGATTTCCATATCTTATGCATGCGATAGGAAAATATTAAAAGAGTGGACACTTTTATTTTTGAATTTTCTTACTCATTTTAGGAGAAAGGTCTGGACCCCCGTGGCTATGTCACTGGTGCTCTAACAAATATAGTTGATCATATCAACAAAATATATTTGAAAGTGAAACATAATTATTTTTCGCTAAGTAATAATTTTGTTAAACAATGTTGCAATTTTAAAAATTATGCAACATTCGATATCAGGTAAACAATGCAATGCTGAGACGCCTGTCGCATATCTATAAGATGACAGATAATTATTATTGCAGAAAGATTTTTTAAAATCTTTTTCTGCACCTATCTGCCCGATTTTAAGTAGAAAAATACAGTTCAATATCGTTGAGTTTTATCATTTTCAGTTAAACGCTTTTCTTAATATTCAATATTTTTTTTTTGCATATGTTTTTTTATTGATGAGTTTTCTATTCCTTAGGTATGTGAATTACATTTTCGCAAAGAAGACATTCTTCATGAAGCAGAATTCTTCGATGAAAAGTCGATGAGACTTCTAAAGAGTGAACTAAAACATCCTCGTTTAAGAGACGGATCGATTCCTGTATTTTTGCCGGGTAACTGTCCATCTTACCTCCAGCCATCAGTCACACCTGCACGAGAATCTCCTTCTAAAAAACGTAAGAGATTAGAGGAATCTCTCTTTAAAAAAGCTCAAGAGGCAAGTATTATTGCTGACAATGAGTATAAAAACAAAACTCTGTTTTCTATCTTAAAGGAACTGAAGCAATGTTTTCAAGAGCAAAAACTTGATGAATTTTGGACTTACATTCCTAAAGAAGATTCCGTGCTCTTGTTGCATCTGTCAGAAACTCATGAGGTATTGTGCAGCATGCTTGTAAAGAATGATTTAAATGTATATGTATTCCATAAAAATTTTTCGTTAAAAAAACTAGATACTTTTGATTTTCCAATGAAAGTCGATGATTCAAATATATTGTTTAAAATTTTGTCTTCTTTGAAAATGTTAAGTAAGTCAGATGTGAATAATTCTGATGAATCAAAAGTAATTTGTGATGTTGTTGTTCAGCTTCTCCTAAAACTTAAAGATAGTTGCAATGATGATTCACAGATCAAGTTTTTAAATTTTGTAATTGAACAGTTTGCTAACTTTAATGTAACAAAACAGCAACGTAGGTATTCTCCCAGTTTTCTCGTATTTTGTTGTCTCTTAAAGTCTATTTCTCCTCATTGTTACAAATTTTTACGAAGTTCAAATGTTTTTATTTTACCTCATGTAAGTACTTTGAGAAGAATATGTGCAGAATTTAATGTGAATCCTTGCAGTGAACAAGATGATGAGAATTTTTTAAGTTATGTAAAACAAAAATATACTTTTTTAGAGGAGAAAGAGAAAATTATCAGTTTGATGATTGATGAAATACATTTAAAGCCTAATTTTGATTATGTCGGGGGGAAAATATTTGGTATGTCCCACAATGACTCAAATGCTGCATCCAGTGCTTTCACATTTATGATCCAAAGTTTATTGTCTCCGTACAAAGATGTGGCACATATTTTGCCAGTCTTTAGCATAGATGCTGACGATTTCCATTCATATATAAAAAAAATCTTGATTGGTTTAGCTGCCATAGGGTTTAATGTCATATCAGTAGCCACTGACAATAATGCTATTAATAAAAAGGCCGTTAGTATGTTTGCCTCTCCCCCTGAGTTGCGGGTTAGGTATGATTATCCTGGAAGTCCAGGAAAATATTTCTATTTTTCTTTTGATTCCGTTCATATCCTCAAGTGCCTTAGAAATAATTGGATCAATCAAAAAAATCTAGGCACTTGCATGTACTATCCCAATTTTGACACCCTTCTACCTTTTTGTACAGCTTCTTTTCATGCATTAAAAAAATTGCATGAAATTGAATCTGAAAAGTTGTTAAAGTATGGTTATGGGCTGTCAGAAAAAGCATTGGCTCCAACCAGCTTTGAGAAACAAAATGTGAAACTGGTCTTACAAATTTTTAATAATGTAGTGGCTGAAGGTCTTAAACTGGTTGGTGAGGAAAATGATATAAACCATCATATTCAAACAGCAGACTACATTCAGATTCTTTGCAAGTGGTGGTCAATAATGAATGTGAAAACTTTGTATAAGGGTGAGCATAAAAGGGATGAGTTCCAAACGCCTCTCACACCAAATACTGACACAGCTCAGTATAAGTTCTTAACTAACTTTATTAATTAGTTAGACAAATGGGAGGAAATGAATTGTACAACTGGTGGATTAACAAAGCAAACCCATCTAGCCATAAGCCATACTACAAAAGCTATGCTTGCTCTTGCCGAGTACTGTTTTAAAACTTTAAATTTTGATTATTTTTTACCAGGGAAAATACAAACAGACTCATTAGAAGACAGATTTGGGTCTTACCGTACATTGGCAGGGTCAAATTACAATGTCAGTATACGTCAAATTTATGACACTGAAACAAAATTGAGAATGCAAACAATTTTACCCCTTGTGTTAAAATCGAAAAGTTGTGGAGAATTGTTACTAAGTTTTTTTCAGGACAAACATTGGGATGAAGATGAAGATAGCTCAGATTCATACCCTTTTTTTAATGGTTTTCTAATCACTCCGGAAGAAATGGTAAGTACTCAATCGAGTTTGCCAATTTTAACATACATTAGTGGATATGCAGCTCATAAAGTTCTATTGAAACTAAAGTGTGAACAATGTCGATCAACTTTATGCATTGATAAGCCCCTTGACACAGATGTAAACAATGATTGGATATCAAAATTAGACAGAGGGGGGTTGAAATACCCACATCCCGAAGTTGTTTGTGTTTCTCAATTCACATATGCAGTTGTAAACAAATTGTTGTCAACACATTTTGAATCAAATTTTATCAGTTGTCAAAATCACAGAAAGGTTGTAAAATATTTAACTCTTGATGTACTGGATGAAAATGATATTTCTCTAGGTATCGATGAATGTGAGAGTCATGATTCTCTGTTTCTTGTAAAGCAAATTGTATGGGTTTTCATTAATATATTTTTGAACAACTTTTGCAAAAAACAAAATGATTCTCTTCAAAAAATGAAAAAAGATCAAAAAGAAAAAAATACACTGAAAAAATTTAAGAAAGATGCACGTAAATTGTCCACACTAAATAAATAAGCAATTTTATATTGTTTCTATGAGTTATCTTTTAAAATGTAAAAGTTTGACTGAATTATCCTAAACTATTTTTAAATTACAACCTAGGGAATAGGTGGAAAAAATGTGATGTACATTGCAGATTATTGTCAGGGTTGCCACGCCACAGGGAAACCTGAAGAAACAGGGAAAACATAGGGAATTCAAATATATGTATATATATATAAAAAGAACTGACCATCCAGCGAATTTCAAAAATTTCCTCAAAAATCTGGAAAATACAGGGAATTTTTTTCTTCTTAAATTGAAGTTGCGAAAATCAATTTCCTAATATATAAACCACCAAAAAACAAATAAATTACTAGTAATAATTATAATGATAATATTAATAAAGTAAAATAAAAAATGGCAATTTTGCTTAAGTTTTTATTTTCAAGTTAAATATTAAAATATTCATCATAAAAATAGATTCTTGAATTTCATGATAATTTTGAGTGTATGAAATTAGTCGTCAATAATCATTATTCTGGATCACTTACACACTTTTAGGTCCATGTAATGAATGGTCAAAAGAAGTTTTTTTTTTGAGTAAAAGTTGAATATATTCAATCACCATGCTATTATTTCAGTTATTATGAATTCTTATTTATTTTCCCTTACTTATTTAGATTTTTTTTAAAAAACCTGTGGTGAAATTATCAAGATATTTATGTTCTTTTTCAAATATCAGTGTCCGCTCGTTTATAATGTTTCATTTTCATGCAGGGAAATCATAGGGAATTTTTCTTGCAAAATTGATTAGCAACCCTGATTGTGAAAGTGTGCAGAATTTTAATTTCTAATTAGTTATGGACAATGAAGTTTCTTAATGTATTGTACAAAGAGAAATGAACATCTTCTTAAATCCTTTGAAAAAAAAACTGAATTTTTCTATTTTATTTAATAATTTTAAGTTTTATCAATTAAAATTTAATTATTATTAATCATTATTGATGCTGTATATAAAAAAGAAAAGAGTCAATTAAATTAAACCGTGCTTTATGAGAATTTATGAGTGTAAAATAGTAGACCACCACCTCTGCATATGTAGTGTGAACTGTTAGTACTTGATTCTTAATTTTTCATGTTTTTGATTGTGAGTTCCTAATAGCTAAATAATTTGAGTGTTAGCTCTTGTTTGACCTCATGTGTAACATAAATGGTAATAGGTGTTTTTTATGTGATGTATGTGTTATCATGTGCAAATAAAAGTTACTGTGCTTAAAATATTGTCTTTATTTGAGTATCACATTCATAAGGTAGTTGAAAGCATAACATATGCTAAGCATTCCTTTTTTTTTTCAATTTTTTTCAGAACTTTTTCTACAAGAAAGGATTACTTGTGTGAAAGTACAAAATTACATCAATATGAACAAAAGCAAAATCTCTTTAAACAATTAAGTCATTTATTTGTTCACAGATATTTTGTTTAAAATATATTAGGAATATTTATTTACTTATGTGTAGGCTCAACTTATTTATTTTCCTTTTGAAGTAGTTATACTAATTTGCCAAAGCTGTATAGTTCCACCCAAAAGTCTTCAACTAATTGCCTATTTTGATATTTATAGCAAAAGAACATTTTACCAAAGCAGATTAAGTTGAAAAATCAGAGATAAATTTTTCTTCAAAAAAAAGAAAAAAGAAACTTGGAAACTTCAAATTAAACAAGACTCAATAAAATATTTCTCATTTATTAATAACCCTACATGAAAAAAATGTACGCTCTAAATAATTTTATAATTATTTACGGTACAAGTTTCCCCAACCCCCCGATGTCTATTTGAAATTTTGAAAACGTGTGAAAGTAAAATTTGAAGATTAATTTTCTGCCCTGGAAAACGCACAAGTTTCACTTATAAAATTAGTAAAATAAGTGATTTTGTGAGGTGAAGTAGAAATAAGCTGTCTATTCTATTAGATTGGTGATTTAATTGAAAAAAGATATGCGTCACCTTTTTTTTATTTAATATTTAAATTCGTGTTACATTGTACGCACGGCGCTTTCCCGACCGATTTCCGTCAAGTCACGGCGCGAGAGAAACTGGCCTCATTTTGACCACGTGACTCGCCCGTGAGCAGGCCTTCCAGATATAGTGGGCGTTGTTCGAACCCGAGGCCCTCCGGCTCCGAATCCGACACTCTACCGATCGGGCTACCACGGCCCCTCTGTAAATTTTATGGGAAAATTTGGCCTTGTATAGTAAAACACCATTCTATTGAGGGGTATTCTCCGCAAATTTTACAGTTTTGCACAACCAACCCAGCTGCCGGTAAAAAACCGTAATTTTTACGGAATTTTTTTTACATTATGCATTTAAAAAAATGGAACACAAAATTCACTTATTTTCACACTACTTTACTCAAAAATTTTTATGGACTTTTAAATACCCAATTCATATATTTGAAATAAGCCATTATACTTGATTTCAAAATGTATTCAAAAATGAGTACATATAACTGAGCTAAAAACTCATTATTGATTAATGAATGAGTTTATATTTGATTTCTAAATGTACTCAAAGATGAGTACATATAACTGAGCTAAAAACTCATTATTAATTAATTAATGTATTTATATTTGATTTTAAAATGTACTCAAAAATGAATACATATAACTGAGCTAAAAACTAATTATTAATTAATGAATGTGTTCATATTTGATTCAAAAATGTACTCAAAAATGAGTACATATAACTGAGCTAAAAACTCATTATTAATTAATGAATGTGTTTATAATTGAAACAAATGTGTACTCATATTTGATTACCAGAATGTACTCAAAAAAATGAGTACATGTGTTTCTCAAAATTGAACCTTATTGATTCGGAGCTATATTGAGTAATGAAAGTATTCAAAAATGAGTAAATTTTCATTATTTTTGAATACCCATTTTTAACAGTGTATAGCGTCCTCTCGTACGCTAGCACAATGTTGGAGTATGGCTATAGGTGTCACACTTGCTTCATGCAAATTTTCGTTGACGTCTGCTGCGCCAGGGCCTGCATGCAAGGATTTCCCAATGCAGGATTCCCTTTACCCACAACCATTGCCATTTCTAGCTTCAATCGGCCCACCAACACATCCAATAGCGTGCGAATAAGCATTAGGTCGTCATCTCGGATGAGTCCAGATTTAATCTGCACTATGACGATGGACGTGCACTCGTCAGACGTTACACATAGGGGAGTCACCTCCCAAAGTGTGTAATCCGACGTCATACCGGCATAATACCAGGCGCCATGGTCTGAAGCGCTATTGAATATTAAGGGCAATCCCATCTACTCCGAATAAGGGTAACCTGAATAGCGAGCGCTACTTCAGGGGCGCTAAGACGCCGGAAGAACTACCCTTTCTTCAGATCATTCCTGGTGGACAGTTTCAGAAGGACAATGCGCGTCCACATGTCGCACGCAACGTACAAGTGTTCTACGGTGCACAACACGTTATGCTACTTTTTTAGTCTGTCCGTTCTCCGGATGTGACGCCCATCGAGCATGTCTCGGATTTCGTTGGTCAGAGACTCGGCCTTGTGTCTCGTCCGGCAGTTGGTACGGCTGAACTTAGGCTTCAGATTAAAGCCATATGGGATGCTATACCCAATCATGATATTCAGAACCTCTATGATTCGATGCCAAAACGTGTACAGACTCGCATATCTGCGCTGGGTAGCTACATTCGATATTAATTTACGCAAGTTATTTTCATTTCATTGATCTGTAATTTTGATCGTTTATTAGTAGTACTATCTGTAATATGAGTAGTAAATTTTACCTTTTTCCAATGAATCCTTCATTTTGTTATAATTTTCACAAACATGAGTGTATATCTTTCCATTGGATAGGATATTTTAAAAGTCATTTTCAGTTTTAATCTCGTAAAAATCTTCACAAAGCTAATCCGATATTAATTTTACACGTCAATGTTAAAAATGACAATGTAATTGTCTTAAATAATCCTTTACAGTTAGTTATTTTTTGAATTTTTTGGTCATCCGAAGTCAAAATTATCTTTTGCCAGGATGTGAAGTAAACCTGCCGGGACACTAGAATTTTTTCTGAAAACTGGAACTGTCCAGGTCAAGCCGTAACTTCTGGCAAGCGTAAATATATATCATGTCAGTCGACAGTTGCATATCCTTTGTCATTTTTCAAATTTCAGTCACATTCGATTTGCATTTGTTAATCATTTTCATCTAACTTTAAAAGGATTGATAAGAAATACATAACGTCTCAAATTGCTCCCCTCTCTTCAGGAAATGTTGTTGAAAATTGTTGACGTATTTTAAGTTTCATTATTGTACCAAAGCTTACCCCAGGATTTTTTTTTTGAGCAATCACGATTGCTTCTAGCTTTTATTTGACTGTTTTTGGCGTCCTATCATTTTGGCGTCAGGTTGCATCTATGTCCTACACACACACACGCATACATACACAACTACACACACACAAACACATACACACACATACACCTACACACGCATACACAAACACATACACACACATACACCTACACACACATACACAAACACATACACGCACAAACACATACACACACGCATACATACAGACACCTACACATACACGCACACAAGAACACACACACACACATAACTACCCACACATTCATGCCTGCACACAGACACAAACACATATGCCTACACACACATACCCCCTCCCACACACACATTCATACTCACAACTACCCACACACTTATGCCAGCACACAGACACAAACACACATGCCTACACATACACATACCCCTACACACAAACACACATACCTCTCACACACTAATGCACATACCCCCTACACACAAACACACATACCCCCCACACACTAACACACACGCCTACATACACACACTTGTGATTGCGAAAAGCATAATTTGAATTCAAAATGTCCAAATTCAAATTAATTTTTCTTTTTTTTTTAATTATTAATTTCTTTTATTATTTTTCTCGTTTATTTTTTCTCTCCAGATATCTGATATTTTTCTCCACGAAGATTATAACAGTATTACCAACTCGAACGATATAGCCCTTCTTAGAACAAAAGAGAAGATCAATATTGCTGGATCCAAAGGGTACATCAATGGAATTTGCCTGCCCCAGGACAGTAAGGATCCTACTGGTGAAGGCCAGATTTGTGGATGGGGCCATGAGTGGTCTAGTAAGTTATGACATCCGTACTTATATTGGGACTTAAAGTAAACACTTTTGATTTACTTGCCGGGAAAGCGTTAGGATATCAATATTTAAGCTTAAATGCAAGTAAAATAGAGAAGCTGTCTTGAATTCGTCCTAAGGAAGCTGAGGCATAGGCCTCGTACGGGATAGGGGGGCAAGGGGGCACTTGCACTCCTCCCGTTCAAATGTAAGGATCCTCCATCTCACTTTTCAGAGTTAAAAATCAATGATCAATTGAAAAAATGAATTTCATATGGTGAATTGATTTATTTAACGAAAGTAAAAACTAAAAGTTCCAATGAAATGAATATTTCTCATCTTATTTCATAAGAATGGAACTTTGAAATGGAAGGGGATATCTACGGTGACTATCCGTCCCGGTTTTCAATGCCATATTTCACATTTTTAGAAGTTATTTAATCAATAATATTAAAAACCAGTAATATAGCCCAATTTTACGAAAAAAAGAAAAAAGAAAACAACAGCTTCAGGTTCACCAGCCGCCTCTGAGAAGTAATACAATTTTGAGGTCACGCAGCCTGTAAATTATAATTTTTTATAAATAGAAAGGCTGAAAAAGTAGTCAATTTTCATATTTTCATAGAATTTTCGGAATGGATGATTAGCTAAAATTTTAAAAACCCACCACAAGTACGTTTCCTTAACTCCGTCAACTTTTTAAATAAAGTGATTCATTAATTCTGGATCAAGTTTGATTAACTTTTGGATTTCAAATTAAAAAGCAGAATGTGAGTGTTACTTCCGTTGGTTGTAAATCATTGAAATATTTTTATTGATCCACATGGGGAAAATTATGGGCTGTTTTTTTATGCTGCCAAATACAGCGGTTGCGATTTATATGACTCTGTGAATTATATATATATATATATATATATATATATATATACAGATGGGGGACAAAATAATATGAACACCTATGAAAAATCGATTCCGAGTCACAACTGACTACAACTGTATTTATATCGAGGATTGCATACTAAGTGCCTTGCCTCCATTATTTATTATACCGATAGATGGCAGCACCATCACCGGATCGAACAGTTAATGAGATTTTAGAACTAGACTAGGAGCTAATAGCTACCTAGTCTAGTCCACCTCCAGAGGTATCGTTTCACTTGGAGGACATTGAGACCACGAGCATATTTAACGTCGCCCAGTACCCTTTAATGACGACGGGGGATCTTCGACCATCGAGGTTCGAACTCAAGACTCTCCGGCCCCGAATCCGACACTCTACCGATCGGGCTACCACGGCCCACTTATGAAAAAGTATGCCGTATTTCACACCTATAGTACAGCCACGCCACCTGCAACAGAAGTCTGCCACCTGGTGAGCGTGAAGAGGAACCTATCAGTGTCTCAACAGTAGTCACAAATGTTGCGTGCTTGGTTCTAAATTTCTGTAATAAGTTGAGATGTCAGACCTTACAGAGTTCCAAAGAGGAATGATTGTTGGGGCGCGTTTAAGTGGAGCATCGTTTACGGAAACAGCAAAGCTTTTGGGGTGTGCAAGAGGTACAGTGTGAGAGGTTATGACAGCATACATGAAAGAAGGTAAGACGACGTCTTCAAAGCACCACAGTGGCCGAAAGTCAAAGCTTGCTGATAGGGATAGAAGAGCTTTGAAGCGCATAGTAACCCGAAAGCGCAAGCAATCCTTATCCTAAATAACATCTGAAATGAACAGCCATCTCCAGGACCCCGTTTCAACAAAAACTGTCAAAAGGGAACTTCATGCTGCGAAGATTTATGGCAGAGTGGCAATTCTAAAACCCTTGGTGACAGCAACTAATGCTTTCAAGCGACGCCAATGGTACAGAGACCACAAAGTTTGAACCCCACAGATGTGTCAACAGGTAATATGGTCAGATGAATCATCATTTACCCTATTTCAGATTACCGGGCGCGTTTATGTCTGGCGAACGCCCTCAGAAGCCTTTAATCCTGAATGCCTCTTGCCGACTGTGAAGCATGGGGGTGGCTCAATTATGGTATGGGGTGCGATATCTTGGCGTGGTCTTGGGCCACTTGTTATTCTGCACGGGAGTGTCAAATCTAATCACTATCGGAGCATTCTAGAGGATCATGTCCATCCGTTTGTCCAGACTGTGTTCCCTGGAGAGCGACCGCTCTTTCAAGACGACAACGCCCCCATACACACTGCCAGATGTGTCCAAGAATGGTTCGAAGAGCATGACAGTGAAGTTGAACATCTCGCCTGGTCCCCTGAGTCTCCGGACTTAAATATTATTGAACATTTATGGGAATATTTAGAGTCCAAACTTCGTTCTTGATTTCCACCTCCATCCGGACTTTAGGAATTAGAGACTATTCTGCAGGAGGAATGGCTTAATATTCCTTTAAATGTTGTCCATGACCTTTATGCATCTATCCCCCGTCGCATTCAATCTGTTCTTCAATCAAAGGGTGGTCCAACCCCCTATTAATAAAGATTTTTCCTTATTTCACACGTGTTCATATTATTTTGTCCCCCATCTGTATATATATATATATATATATATATATATATACACATAACATAACACAACTGAATAATTTAAAATACACTCACCAAGTCAGAAAAAAAAGCACACAGTGGTCAGTAAATCAAGTAATATCACACCCTTGCTTATTAGTGTTTTTTTTTTTTTTTTTTTTTTTTTTTTTTTGCATGATAGTTAGTAAAGCAAAACTATGATTTTAGACACACAGAGGAAACGCTTGGCGCAATTTCTGATTGAGAGAACTTCTATTTACCAAAAACGAATTCTAAGTTTTATTTTATTTTATTTTTATTTTTTACTTTTAAGCAATCAAGACTGCTTATTGTTCTGACTTTTGACCTTCAAAATCGGTTTTCATAATAGATATGCATCTTAGTAACACATTTTTAAAAATATCGTATGAGAGTAAAATTAATTTTATGCGTTAGTGAAAAAATAAAAATGATTGAATTTATACATCACTAGCTGCGTTGCCCGGCTCTGCCCGATCTACCTTGAAAAAAAAAAAAAAAAAAAAAAAAAAAAACCATTGCGTCAAGTGAAGTACCTTTAATAACCAGGATTAAATGAAAGAAAAAAAAAACATCGTGCAAAATTTTCTCGCCAAAGACGACACATGCTAAAATACTTTTAAGAAATTAAATAAAATGAGAAAGATGGATTTAAAAGGCGTAACCATAGAAACACAAAATAAAATAAGTTTAAGAATTCGGAACTCCAGCGCTCGAATACGCTACCTTGCGGTGATTTATAAAACTGCGAATGCAACTAAAACATTGCCACGTTGCGCATCACGTGTGTCTGTTGACGTAAACACTGGCAGTTTGTTCTGAGTATTTATTAACGCAATCGATGTGTCTTAGTTTGCTTTCAGCTACAGAAATTAATTCGTCCCTTAGTAGTATTCTCGAGCTTCTCAAAATAATGTTAGTTTTTCTTATTTCTTTCAAAAAAGTATTAAATGGCGGAAGCGTAAACAAGAAAACTCTGGATTAACAAAATTGGATAACGTTATACCAGGTAAAATTTTTTATTGTTTTGTATGAATTTGTAAGAATATGAGTTTTTTTTAATCTTAAATTAATTTAACTAATCATATTTTACAGCAGCATTTAGTTGGAATGGACAGTATGCAAAATATTTTCTTGAATTTATTATCGTAGAACAAAATGAAAAATGTTTAACCGAGAAAGAAATTTACTTTATTCCTTTTATTCTCAGCTGAAAGGTTTCGCCAAATTTGTTTAGGGTTATAGTAGTTTTAGTATTGTGCAAGCAAAGTAGCCTTGGCGAGTTTTCGCGTTTTTAGTTAAACCATTTTTAATTTTTATCATGAATGGAATAAAATGATAGTAAGATTACAGAATTCGATAAGTAAAAAGAAATAATGGTCAATCAACTGAAAAGAAAACTACCACCATATATAAACTGTGAGTACACATTTTATTTATTTTGTTCTGAGTGAATTTGAATAAATATCAGTTTTTCAATTCGATGAAAAAAAACGAACTTAACAACATTGACTGGACACTTTTCTTTAACCTAATTCCACATAAATGATTTAAATAACCTTTGTTACTACAGTATCCTACTGAAATAGACAGTATGCAAATAAATTTTCTTGAAAATATTTATCGCAGAACAGATTGAAAAATACAGAAAGAACGTTAAGAATTTGAACAATAAAAAATAAAAGATCGCCAAAAATCTGTTTATAGTGTTATGGTTTTAAAATTATGTGAAAGAATAATGTATCTTGACAAGATTTCGCATATCAGGTAAATCATTTCCATGACGAATGAATTAAATGCATGATTTCTTTGGATATCCAATCATATAGTCATAGAAATAAATTATCTAGTGTTAAACGTTACTCTTGACAGTCTGCCACGTATGTGCACTATGTGACAAAAATGTCAACAAATGCTGGAAATGTCACGAAACTGAACTTAATATGTACTAATGTATAGAAAGAACGGTACAAAATGAAAATGCCGTTCGAAGCGAACCAAAAATTTATGAATTCCGAATTCAACATCGTGAAAATGGCTGCTTCAGAACAACTTACTGTGTGTTCTGCATTAATTGTTTACTTTCGTAATACTTTTTGGTTTCTAATCTCTTTCTATATGGGTCAGAATATCCACAAGACTTTGAAAAATCTTTTCAAACGAATAAAGCGAAAAAATCATACACACGAACAAAAATCACAACACTTTTAGCATTTTCTTCGCTACCACATGCGTTTGTTTTAGTTTTCAATTCCGCCATTAGACAGTGACTGCAGTGCCCCCTATAGTTCGTTGGAGTTGCGAATTGAAAATGAGAAAGATGAAAATAAACAATGAATTCAAAAAGCGTTACCGTGGAAACGCAAAATAAAATGGTTAAAAACTTGAATAGAGAACAAATTTTTGAACTTCATTTAATTCACTTGTAACTATTTTTCTAATTTTCGACCTTAGGTCGGGTTAGATCTGGAGTAAAAAAAAGGAGCTCTTTCCAATGCTGTCAAAAAGAAAACTATGGGACAATTCCTTCACTTTTTATTGATGGATTTAATGAAGAAAGTAGTGCCTAAATTTCAGCTAAGCCTAAAAATATTCGAGCTAAAAACGTAAAAAACTCCTGCTGCAATTAAGTAAGAGCATTGGAACAAATTGCGTAGAACGCGGAAAATTCTTCCCTTTCCAACGATATATAATATTAATATTTGCGAGTAATTTTTCTCCCCCACATGCGGGAATTTATGTGAAAGTTGGACCTAAATTTGAACAAAAAAAGAACTATTCATCGAACTGTTTTCGAACTGGTCTGCAAACCTTCTCAGGACTTAAAGGAACAAACTGTGAAAATTTCAGCAAAATCGGCCGGGTAGTTCTCGAGTTTTGCGAGTTCAAACACACAGACGCTTTTTGGAGACTTCATTTTATACTATGTAGAGATTTTTCAAAATTATAACTGCAATTCTTTTTTTTCCCAACAGACGGACGCAATTCGGATGTTCTGAAGCACGCAACTATACCGTTGGTGGACCGAAAAACTTGCAACGATGCTTACGATTACAATCCTCATGACAACGAAGATGAAATACTGGAGAACATGATATGCGCAGGAAAAGAAAACTTAGACACTTGCCAGGTAGGCTTTCACGACCTTTGAGCGACTTTAATTCCCCCCCCCCCCTCTTTATACCTGTTTTGAATAATCGAAGCATTTGGCTATTGAAGATTGTTCAATTTAGGTACAATTGCAGCACCATAACCTTTCTTAAATGTACTTGGCAGGGCCGCTGAGAGTCAAGGCAGGCCCCATGTCAATTTGGTCACCGCTCCCCCCCCCATAAAACTTGTTAAATTTATACGACCCCGATTCTGCGCGGGGCACTTTCAAAGGACTGGCCTCTAGTTCCCGACTAGGATGACACGGCCTCTCATCGGCCTTGTTGCTTGGAGGTTTAGTTGTAACGTTCTTAAAAGTTTAAACCCTTAAATTCATCGTGTTGCCATTTGAAAACACACCCAGTTTAATCTTTTAAAATATTAGTATAAGAACAAAATGAAACTCTTTGTAGTTGCCAATAACCAAGAAAATACTCAATAACAATGCTATCAAATCCATTTTAAACTTGTAAATTCCCCAATCTGATGGAAAACAGAAATATATTTCTTTTTTTGGCTTTCGCAAATGTAAGACGTTTTTTTTAGCTTAGTGCACTTGAAAATGACTATACTTCTTTTCATTTTATGACGATTAAAGTTTTGCTACTAGTTAAACATTAAGGTATATTTACAATTTCTATCACTGTTGTGGGACAATTGAACATAAACTACGAGTTGTTTTTTCAGTTTAAGCACGATATTGTCCAGTGGTTTTTTAGCCATAAGCTATGCCTAAATGAAACTATGATTTTTCAAAGTATTTTCCTGATGGTTTGAACATAAGTTTAAAAGTCAAAGAACATATTTTCAAGTGTTTTTCGAATATCATGTATTTAAGGGTAAACCGAATATGATCAACTAAGAGCAGACATTTTCTTTCTTTGAGTAGAATGAGCTCAAGATCCGTAAATTATCTTCTGGATTTCATTTTGAGTTTATTGATTAGTTCAAGTTGATAGCCAGATCACAAAAGGACAAGAATTTGTAAAAATGTTTTAGTTTTGTCTGCTTGACAGATTTTGTTCCTTAAATTTAGCAATCAAATCATATAGAGTGAATGGGGTCACTCGATTAGTTATGATAGACTTACTTGGAGTAAGAAATGCTTCCAAGTTTAACCACCCGGACAAGACAAATTAAATAAAAAATTAGCAAACAAGAAAGATAAATGAAAAATTGACCAACGCCATGCGTTAAATACTTTACAGATTTAAAATTATACTGTGTGTTGCTCATAGTTTTTCTCCGAACGTACTGCACTGCAACTGATTTAATGTAAAGTTTTTTAATAGTTCAATACATCAAAAGTGTACTCTTCTTTTGCAAATTCTATCGCAATTATATAATTTCAAATCTAGGTAAAGAAGCTTTAATTCTTCCTCTACACGATATTGAGTTCTATCTGCCTCTTCCATAGTACTAAATCAATAGCAACCAAACTAAAAAACAAACTCTTAATTTAAACCAAATGATAGAAATCTCACAATCAATATCAAAATTGGCAAATCAATTCAAGAATTGAAATGTAATCACCAGTAAGTAATTCATCAAAACATTACTAAGAAAATATTCCATTAAGCAAATTAAATACTTGAAATAATATTTTCATGCAGCATCAGAAAACATCTTTTACACTAGTAAATAAAATATCAGTTTCAAAACTTTTCATAACGTTAAATTATCTTTTAAAAAAGATCTTATAAGTTAAAAGAATAAAGCACTGATCTCGCCAATGGCTCCAAAAATATAAAAAAAAGTTTCTTCCTTTTCACTTCAGGAAATTCGATAAATTATTATATATCAGCACTTCAATAAATAAATCAAATTCTTACTTTTTATAAAGAGGAGACTTTTAATTGCAAAATTAGGTAAACAGTGTAAATTATGTTCTCCGTCAACATAGGACGAGAAAAAACTAAATTCCATCATAACTAAATTGTTTTACATCATTTCCTTTGCTGTTGCCATTTAAAAAATACAAAACAGTCGAAAACGCAGATTTAATATAAACAAAATAATACAAAGAATTTTATACATTGCAGACGATAATAAATTCGCAACTCCAGAGCTCAAATACGCTACCTTGCAATGATTAACAATACTTCCGAAAAGGGTAAAACAATCCATTCCACGTGTTTTCTTTGGGGTAAAGACAGTTTGTGGTATAATACTGTAGAATGTACACCACTGTAGCCACTTTCGAATGGCGGACGAAAAGGATAAAACAAACGCACGTTGTAACGAAGAAAATGCTAAAAAGCCTAGTAAATTTTGTTCGTATGCATGATTTTTTCGTTTTATTCTTTATAAATTAATTTTCAAAGTCTTGTTGATATTCTGGCCCACGTAGAAAGAAATGAGAACTCAAGAAGCATTACTAAACGTTAGAAATTAATGCAAGTTACGCAGTTCGTAGTTCTAAGCAGCCATTTCCACGATATCGAATTCGATATTTATCAATTCTTGATAAAATTAAATAATTCGCAACTCCAACGAACTATAGGGGGCACTGCAGTCACTGTCTAATGGCGGACGAAAAAACTAAAACAAACGCACGTGGTAACGAAGAAAATGCTAAAAGTGTTGTGGTTTTTGTTCGTATGTATGATTTTTTCGCTTTATTCTTTTTAAATTAATTTTCAAAGTCTCGTGGATATTCTGGCCTACGTAGAAAGAAATGAGAATTCAAGAAGCATTACTAAACGTCAAAGATTAATGCAAACTACGTAATTCGTAGTTCTAAGCAGCTATTTCCACGATGTTGAATTCGATATTTATCAATTCTTGATAAAACTAAATAATAATTGTGGGCTGACAAGAATAACAATTAATGCTAGAAAATTCAATATGACATTACAAATTATATAAATCATAAGCCACTAGAGGGCGCCTGTGATGCAGGGAGTGTTTTTTGCTGCTAATTTGATAAGGGTTTTTTTACTATAATTTTTCATTATTACTGTCTAGTTTTAGGTTTTTTTACTTCACTTTATCATGTAATTTAGTTTTATTGTGTTTTGGGGGCTCATTTTTGCTGTTATTGTATTCTTGAAGTGTTTTTGCATTTTTTGGAGCTAAGCCTAACATGTGGTGATCTCCTGGTTTTTGATCTTGTGTGCTTTATTGGGTGTAGCAACTCTGTTTATTTACTGCTGCTTTTAGTATTTATTCTGTGTTTTTTTGCATTTTTATCTTACTGTTTTGCCTTTTGGAACATATTCACTGAGTAGAAATGGGTGTTATATGCATTATGAAAGAGGTAAAGAGTGGGAAGGGGGACAGGTGGATCTCTTGTGATTTATGTCATATGTTCTGCCTGTATAAGGGGGAAAATGAGTCTGTTTTTGAAGAGGATTATATTTGCACTAAATGTGCTGAACTCTCAGACTTAAGACTTAAGATGCTAGTTTTGGAAGCCCAGTTAGCATTAGGGTGTAAGCCAGTTGTAGAGGGTATAAATGTTCCAGAGATTCAGGGGGAAGTTTCAAATGAGGAGTTAGATTGGGAAACTAAGGGTGTAATTTTGGGGGACTCTATGGTAAGGGAGGTGGGTAACACAGTTGGGAGAGTAAAGCGTAAGGTGGCTAGGTGTTGTTTACCAGGGGCTCGGGTAAAAGACGTTAATATGGTGGCTGAAAAGAAGGGAGTATTGAATAAGGAGGACATGGTTACTTTGTGGGTGGGAACAAATGATGTAGGCCACAGTAAAAATGAGGAGTTTTCTAGGGAATGGGAATCCCTGTTGGATAAAGCAACCAGCTTTTCGACAAATGTCCAAGTGGTTGGTTTGCTTCCCAGGTATGGAGTGCATAGGAGCTGGCTAAATCAACGTGCGAGGTGTATGAACTTGCTACTGAAGTCAATTTGCGAAAAGCGCAGTATCAGGTTCATTGATGTATGGAGTCATTGTAAACGAGATTGAATTGCTAGGGATGGCCTGCATCTGAGCTCTACAGGGGTCAAAATGGTTAGTGGATTAATTTTAAGGGCTTTGGAGTCAAAAAACTAAGTTGGAATGGGGGGCATGGTTCAAGCACCAGGTATCGAGAGAATGATATGTTTTTGGGTATTGCTAGAAATGGAAATAAAGTGACAAACAAGAGTAGTAATGTTAACAGTTGTAATTTAGGAAATTTCAGGGTGTTAAATAAAAGCAACTTAGGCATGCTTAAAGTTTTCTATACCAATTCTCGCAGTATAAGGAACAAGATGGATGAATTGAAAAGCATAGTTATGGATGAGAAGTTGGATGTTATCGGAATTACAGAGACATGGGCTACCGAATCTGATGCAGAGTTATTACATATTGCTGGGTATAATTTATTCAGACAGGATAGAGTAGGTAAAAGAGGTGGTGGGGTTTTATTTTATGTTAGAGACAATTTTATTTGCAATGAATTGGTCATAAATGATAAGCCTACTGATATTGATATGGTTTGGCTGGAGTTGATGAGCAGTAAGGGCATAAAGCTACGCTTTGGAAACATTTATAGGCCACCTAATTCAAACCAGGGACAAGATGAACAGATGTACCGCATTATTAGTGACATGTCCAGTAAGGGATCCGTTATCATAATGGGGGATTTCAATTTTCCGGGTATTGATTGGAATAATTTTTATCCTGGTAATGGCAAAGAAGAGGAATTTTTAAAAGTAATTGGTGACTGTTTCTTAGATCAAGTTGTAACTCAGGGAACTCGAGAGGAGGCCATTTTGGATCTAGTTTTTTGTGACATAGGTAGTTTTGTTCAGGGGTTGAGTGTAGGGGAGCATATTGGAGATAGTGATCATAACAGCATTAGGTTCCGGGTTAAATTTGAAGTGTGCAAAGATGATAATTTTAGGTTTGTGCCCAATTTCAGAAACACCGATTTTGTTGCACTTAGGCAGAGCTTGAAAGAGGTTTTTTCGTCAGGGTTGGAAAATAGCGACGTAGATCAGCAGTGGACGGAATTTAAGGATAAACTTGCTAAAACCGTTGGGGACTATGTTCCATTTAGGAGAAAAGGTGTTAGTACCAAAATTTGGCCCATGTGGTTCTCCAGGGAGACTAAAGAAGCTCTTAATTATAAGCAAGCCACTTTTCGTAAGTTTAAAGAAACTGGTCAGAGTGCGGAAAGGCTCCAGTATGGTAAGGCAAGGCGAAATTTTAAGTATTTGGTACGGATTCAGAAAAGGGAATTGGAGCAAAGGCTGGCAGATGACATTGATGGGAACCCTAAGAGGTTTTTTGCTTATGCTAATTCTGGGAAAGCTCGAAACAGTCAAATTGGGCCTTTGGTTGATGAGCATGGAAATTTAATCCAAAACGATAGGGATATTGCAAATGTTCTAAATAACTTTTTTTCCAGTGTGTTTAACGATAACTGTATCTCAACAGTTGACACTAACAAGACACAAGCTATTATACAGCTTGAGGATTTTGTATTTTCCAGGGAGGAGGTTTTATTTCATTTGAAAAAGATTAAAGCAACTAAAGCTCCGGGACCAGATAATATTTATCCAAAAATTTTAGTTGAATGTGCAGAGGAATTAGTGGATGTTATTTTGAATATTTTCAATGCTTCTTATAACTCGGGGACGGTGCCAGAGGACTGGAAGCTGGCTAACATAATGCCACTCTTCAAGAAGGGGTCTAAAGGTATTGCTGGGAATTATAGACCTGTAAGTTTGACTTCGGTGATTTGTAAGATTTTCGAAACTTTGATCAAAATTAAGATCATGATGTTCTTAGAGACTAATAGTCTGTTGACTAGTTTGCAGTATGGTTTCAGGAAAGGTAAATCCTGTACTACTAATTTATTGCATTTCTACGACAAGGTTACCTCAGCTTTAGATAACAAAAAATGTGTGGATGTTGTTTATATTGATTTTCAAAAAGCTTTTGACAAGGTACCGCATGTTGCTCTTCTCAGCAAGTTAGCTGACATTGGAATAGGAGGAAAAACTTTACTTTGGGTTAGAAATTGGCTTACTGGTAGGAAGCAAAGAGTAGTTGTGAGAGGAAATCATTCTAATTGGAGTGATGTTTTAAGTGGGGTTCCTCAGGGATCAGTTTTAGGGCCTCTTTTGTTTATTATATTTATGAATGACATCAATGATAATATTTCTGGAAGCATGAATTGTTTTGCTGACGATGTAAAAGTTATGGGGATTGTCGAAAATGAAGAACAAGTAAAACAGCTGCAAGAGGATTTAGATCATATTACTAAGTGGGCAGATAAATGGGGTATGGCAGTTAATGTAGGGAAATGTCAAGTGCTACACTTAGGTCATGGAAATAAGCGTATGAGATATCGTTTACAGGGTTCAGTCATAAATCAGGCAGAAAATGTTATGGATCTGGGTGTCTTTATAAATCAGGACTTCAAGTTTAGTCAACAGTGCAGTATTGCTAGTAACAAAGCCAACAAAATGCTTGGGTTCATCAATAGATCTATTTCAAACAAATCTAAGAAAGTTCTTCTGCCTTTATATAGGAGTTTAGTAAGACCTCATTTGGAGTATGCTGTTCAGTTTTGGTCGCCTTATCTGAAGAAAGATATTTTTGTATTGGAAAGGGTTCAAAGAAGGGTAACTAAATTAGTAAGGGGACTCTCAGATTTAGATTATGATACCAGACTTAATAGGCTTAACATGTATAGCCTGGAGCAAAGGAGAGTCAGAGGGGACATGATTCAGTTATTTAAATTTATCAAAATGAAAGATGTAAATGGATTAAATTTTTGCGGGGAAAGCAGGACAAGGGGTCATTGTTTTAAGCTATTTAAATCTCAGGCTAACTTGGAAATCAGGAAAAACTACTACTTTAGCAGGGTCGTGGGCACTTGGAATAGCTTACCGGAAGAGGTGGTAATGAGCAAGGGAGTGGATAGCTTTAAGAGGGCCATTGATCTTCATTGGGGACTAATTAATTGACTAGGACCAGCCTAGCTGGGCCCAGTGCCTGTTGCTGGTCGTCACATTTGTATTTGTATTTGTATTTGTATTATCGAAAGAAGATGATTCTTTTTTGCCTTGCTTGGCTAGCGCTTATTGTTTTGCATTTGTAGCTGAGTTATTTCTCTTGAATTCCCGAATCGGTTAATTTAAAATTTTTCTGTTTCGATTTTTCGAATTTCTGAGTTAAGATTTAATTATGTCATGTTATGCAAATCATCAATAAAATAATCACGGATATATGGTGGTAGTTTTCTTTTCAGTTTGATTGACCATTATTTCTTTTTACTTATCGAATTCTGTAATCTTACTACCATTTTATTCCATTTATGATAAAAATTAAAAATGGTTTAACTAAAAACGCGAAATCTTGCCAAGGCTACTTTCCCTCGCACAATAATAAAACTATAACCCTAAACAAATTTGGCGAAACCTTTCAGCTGAGAATAAAAGGAATAAAGTAAATTCTTTCTCGGTTAAACATTTTTCATTTTGTTCTACGATAATATATTCAAGAAAATATTTTGCATACTGTCCATTCCAACTAAATGCTGCTGTAAAATATGGTTAGTTTAATTAATTTAAGATTTAAAAAAAACCCGTATTCTTACAAATTCATACAAAACAATAAAATTTTTTACCTTGTATAACGTTATCCAAGTTTGTTAATCCAGAATTTTCGCTTTCACCATTTCTCAATCAACTCATATTTTAGAAGGAAATAATGAAAACTCACATTATTTTGAGAAGCTCGAGAATACTACTAAGGGACGAATTAATTTCTGTAGCTGAAAGCAAACTAAGACACATCGATTGCGTTAATAAATACTCAGAACAAACTGCCTGTGTTTACGTCAGCAGACATACGTGGAACGCAACGTGGCAATGTTTTAGTTTTCCCGGCAGTTTTATAAATCACCGCAAGGTAGCGTATTCGAGCGCTGGAGTTGCGAATAATTGTGGCCTGACAAGAATAACAATTAATGCTAGAAAATTTAATTATATGACATTACGAATTATTGTCAAAAGAAGATGATACTTCATTGCCTTGCTTGGCTAGCGCTAATTGTTTGCATTTGTAGCTGAGTTATTTTTCTTAAATTGCCGAATCGGTAAATTTTAAATTTTTCTGTTTGGTATGTTTCTAATTTCTGAGTTATGATTTAGTTATGTCAAGCTATGCAAATCATCAACAAAATTCTCACGGATATATGGTGGTAGTTTTCTTTTCAATTGATCTACCATTATTTCTTTTTACTTATCGAATTCTGTAATCTTTCTAACATTTTATTCCACTCGTGATAAAAAATAAAAATGGTTTAACTAAGATGGGCGGAATCTCGCCAAGGATACTTAGCTCGCACAATACTAAAACTATAACCCTAAACAAATTTGGCGAAACCTTTCAACTGAGAATAAAAGCAATAAAATGAATTCTCTCTCGGTTAAACATTTTTCAGTTTGATCTACGATAATATATTCAAGAAAATATTTTGCATACTGTTCATTCCAACTAAATGCAGCTGTAAAATATGGTTAATTAAATTAATTTAAGATTAAAAAAAAACCATATTCTTACAAATTCACACAAAACAATAAAAATTTTTACCTGGTATAACGTTATCCAAGTTTGTTAATCCAGAGTTTTCTTGTGTCACGCTTTCACCATTTCTCAATCAACTCACTTTTTAGAAGGAAAACGAAATTTTTAGGGGGATTGTTTTGAGGGGTATTTTTTCATTTGGGGGGAGGCTTGCTTTTGGGGGGATCTCCGCGATAATGAGGGGGGGGGTACGTCTTTGCCCTTAGTGGATTGGGCACCCCTGGGTATGTAAACGACGCCACACGGACTAGAATAGCCAGATGTTATTCAAGGCCATGCGAGTAGAGGGCATTCTGTTAATGACTGGCTGTCTTTTGAGAGTACGCAATGTCTGGGAAATGGTTTGGTCTTGGAGAAAAAAATCATAAGGACCATTTTTATTGAGAATTTCGATATCTACAACTTTGGTCTGAGGTACTTTTCGATAAAACTTACCGTTTTTGAGAAAAATCCAAAAAAACCTAAAATTTTGATCTTTGACCCCGAATAACTATTTTAGCTCACATGGGATCGACGGGGACTTTTGGCACTTTATTTGTAATGTTAAACCCAAGGTCTCAACAAACATTTAGCTTTCCCGGAATTTTCGTTATTTCCAGTGTCTAAATTGACCGGACTATTAGTTTTTTCGGCAGTTTTGTAAATCACCGCAAGGTAGCGTATTCGAGCGCTGGAGTTGCAAATAGCAAAATTAAATGTAAAACCGGCAGACGATAAAATTCACAAAAGTAGCATCTAAAAATGAAGATTACAACTTGCACGGTTCTTCATTTATCACTTTTTTGCTTTTGGGGGAAAATGGGAAAAATGCATGTTTAGAAACATTCTTAAAAGGCCTGAAAAATTTTCCGGGATATTGGACAACTTCACAGAAATAGACGAATCAATTGTTGCACAAATTACCCTACAAATACTCCAAGTATGTAAGATCCTTGTCTTTTTTCATGAACTTAATGAAAACATGAGCTCTAGTTCTATATAATGCAATTAAGTTTTGTAGATTTCCAGAACTACAATTATAATTTTTTTTTCCAGTAACGAACGATCTCATATACTCTGCTGGCCACAAAAAATGCAACACCATGATGGAATAGCTAGAATGAAACGAAATTTTTCACACGTGCTGGCAACATTGATATTAGAAAGTAATTACAAAATGAAAGCAAAATGATCATTTACGACACCTCTGGGGGTGCTAGCACCAGGTAGCTATTAGCTCCTGGTCTAGTTCTAAATTCTCACTAACTGTTCGATCCGGTGATGGTGCTGCCATCTATCAGTATAAAAAAATAATGGAGGCAAGGCACTTAGTATGCAGTCCTCGACATAAATACAGTTGTAGTCAGTTGTGACTCGGAATCGAATCGAATCGAAAATGATCATTTATTGCTAGAAAAATCCTGAATGAATAGAGGTTCAAGTACCCTGTTGAGCCACCTCTAGCGTGAATGTAAGAAGTGATATAGTCGAGCATTAAGACATAACAGTTTCGTACAATGTCCTACGTCATCTCGTACCACAGATACTGTAAATACGCCACTGATTCGATCAAACTCATTGGCTGTTCAATTTGCCGTCTCAAGTGATCCCAGATGTGCTCAATTTGTGCCAAATCAGGTCACCGCGCAGGCCAGAAAAGTTGATTATGTGTTTGAGGAAGCCCTTGAGACTCTTTCTATGTGTGACCGAACATTGTCATGTTAAAAATGGCTCTTCAGAGCCCTGCCATGACTGCTAACACATGTAACTGAAGCATGATACTGATGTTACCATTAGGCTGTCATAGTGCTGTGAATCAACTTTCGGTGTGACTATGTTTCGTATACGTTTGCACCCCATAACGTCACTCAAGCTGTGAGAGCGGTGTGCCGCTAGGCATCCACACAGTCGCATTCATTTGGAGTAGTGTCGATTTCGAAGAGATTTTTTTGCAACCAAATGGATACAGATCGTTTTTAGTGATGAATCTAGATCGGTTTGGGCAATGATGACAATTTTCTACGCTTATCGAGAACGGCACGCAGCGCTGAGGAGCTATCATATACGAAACATGGTCACCCCTAATAATGATCCTCAGCATAATGGCACGTTAGTGTCTTGCTTCAGTTCCATATGTTGGCACTCATAGTGGGCTCCCAGGAGCCATTTTTTAACTGAACAATACTCCGTCTCGCACAGAAAGGGTTCAAGGGACTTCCTCTTACGTATTATCACTTTCTCGGGCCTGCGAATGCCCTGGTTCGTTACAAATCGAACATAGCTGGTATCACTTGAGACGGCAATCTGGACTTGTGGCGCATTAGCTGTAGTACGAGATGATGCAGGGTATCGAACGAGACGACTATGCCACTGTATCGCCTTGTACGTCAAAGGTGGCTCAATAAGGTATTTAAATCTTCATTCTGGAATGTTTCGAGTAATGAGTGATTATTTTGCGTTCATTTCGTAATCACTTTCTAATATCAATGTTGTTATCACGTGCGTGAATTTTTGTTTCATTTGACTACTCTTTCTTGGTGTTGTAATTGTGTGGTCAGCAGATACAAATGAAGTCTTTGTTCTTCTTAAAGTTCATTCAATCGAACAAGTAGCTTAACATTTAGGAAGTCTTTGTAGAAGTCTATAAGGTATTTTTCATGTTGTGCAGGATAATTTAAAAATTAATGAATATCAATCTGATTTTTGCAGAATGATTCCGGTGGTCCCTTGTCCCAGAGAGACAAGAACGGCATATCCACCCTCATCGGCATCACTTCATTCGGAAAAGGCTGCGGAGAGGATGGATATCCTGGAGTCTACACCAAGGTGGGCTACTTCCGAGACTGGATGACGAAGACCATTCAATCCAGAGACCCCCTATACTCTTGAACATTCACTTGACAGTTGTATAAAATATCTGTATTCCATCAATAAAATATTCAAAAAGAGCTCTTGTATAAAAATGAAATGAATTTGTTTTATAGAATCATACGAATTGAATGCCAGATTTCAAAGAGGCAAGGGAGCCCCGATATAGAAGGTCACGAGTGGTTACTGTGGCCTCCCAAAAATTTCCTTATTCGGCAAATTTTGTCGGGCGATTCGCAAACAAACTCATTATTCGGCAAAAGTTGGAGTTCCATTCGACAAAATTTTCATCATTCGAGAAAATTTTGAGTTTTATTCGACAATTGAGAATTTCCGCCCTCCCAAAAATGCAAGTTCTCGGCTGCTCTACTTGTAAATGACCACCACACGGCTGAGAGAACTAACGGACAAGCTTCATGCCTCTTATGTCGCAAAGCTGGTATGAATGGTGATGACACAGAGAGGTATAGTCTGGTTGTGATAAAACGAGACCTGACCCTTAAAGAGTTCATTTCTTCTTGTGAACTACAGCAGCAATTAGAGTCGGAGTCACTGCATTTTCTTAGAGTTGGGTTACCATCGCAGTATGTTATTGACTAGGACATCTTACATCGCTCGCTGCTTCTTATTTGAATCATGTGTGGTCGTTTTTTCCGAGTGTGCTCTATATTTTTGAATATTCAGTTGGATATAATACTGAAATCAAAGTTGAAAGCACTATTATGAAACTGTTAATTTCCGAAATGCCCCATGTGGCTATGAAGCATTTATGAAACATTCAAGACAGTAAGGCATAAATGAAACAACATTTCCTTCTCTGTATGAAAAGTTTAGGAAGAATTTTTTCCGAATCAAGAGAAAAACGCAACCGCAAATCAAAAAAAAAAAAAAAAAAAAAACTTTTGTTCATATCAAAATTTTTGACCAATTTTAAGTCATGTAATGAATAATTCTCCTCCTGAATTAAATAACCTTCTGATGAAACACAGATGTCCAAATCTTTTACAGATTCTTCGTCTGTTTTATGTGGTTTGTTTCGAAGTGTATATACTCAAACATAAAAAAAAATAAAAAAAAAAATAAATAAATAAAAATAAAATCAAACCACTTCGCTGTTCACCCCGATGTTACGAAAAATCCCGTTTTAAACAGCAAAGTCGGCGGTCCCGATATATTCGTCCAATTAAGATCTGACTAACATACATTTTTTGAAACAGAAAGGTGACTCATTCTAAAGAACGTAGAATAATTTGGAATGTTTGTTCAAAACGTTTTGAGGCGGAAAATACTTTTAGTGACTGTATTTAAATATAACAGGTCTATAACTACAGTAATCGCTAAATATACAACTGCGAAATCTAAAATAGGTTCTCCCACAAAGTGCTTTTCCTCGCAGGTTTTGAGTTTATAATATACCATATTTATATTTCTGGTCCTTTTGTTGAGTTTTTGCATGCAATTCTTGTAATAATATGCCTCTAGGTCTAGGTAATAAAACTACACCAAATGGAATCGTTTAATCCTCCGTCCGTCGGAGTTCAACACAACCGAACCATAATCAGGGCCACCGAGAACCAAGGTGGGCCTCTAATCAGTTTGACCACTGAGCCCTCTTCCCCCCATAAAATTTGTTAAATGCATACTACTCCGATTCCGCACCGGGCCTCTAGTTTCCGACTGGACTGAAATGCTCTCTTGTTGGCCTTGGCCATGTGCAACTTAGTGAAGTTTTAATTTGGCCCTAGGAAGTTAAAAAATTTGACAAGAAAAACTCAGATAGAATCCGCTTATAAATTTAAGCTGCAGAATTCTGCTGCAATTGTTGCTTAAATCCTCTATAACGCTTTAATGAGTAGTGCGGATAATAAAAGAGCCATTCAGTGATGGTTTCTGAAATTATGTAGTATGAGCCTGCAGTTGAAATATCGATAACTTGCTGTTTCTGACAATATAATTGCTAGGTTGTGGTTAAAGTTAGAAACTGTGACTAGAAATTTGTGAATAGCTTTAGAGTTTTTATGTTTAAATCTTAAACTAGTAAAGGACTGAATTGGCGTACATATTTAAGCATTTTATTTATACTTCAAGTGAGATTTCGCGCTTAGAAAGTTTTTCGTAAAAAGAGTTAGGTGTATATGTTACCGTTAAAGAATGAAATCCGTTACTTTACAGAAAATTAGTTATTTCATGGAATAACTACTGATCGTGTCCGTTAAAGTGTAAGACTCTCTTGTATTTCATGGGTGTGGTGTCTTGTATTTCATGGGTGTAGTTATTTCATAGAATAACGATCAGCAGCCCGTTAAAGTGTAAAATAATCTATATCCGGACGGTTGCTACAGCTCAAAGTTTAGGTACTGGTCAGGGATTTAAACAAGAAGTTCTGTCTAGAACTATACGAGCCTACTTTCCCGTATACCCATACTACTTTCTAGTACCTGATCAATATTCTCAAAAATACCTGAAATCGCAAATTGTTTCAAACATATTTTTTAAATATTTTAAGTTAATTTCTAGGAATAAAAAAAAATATTCCTCACTCATCTAAAAAAATGAGATGCGTTAAAAATAAAAATAAATAAATAAATAAATAAATAAATTCATGAATAAATATATAAATAAATAAAAAACGAACAAATAAAATAGCAGGACCTTTTAAACAAAGCAGCTAATACACTTTTTTCCATTAAAAAAAATATTTAACAGCTTTCAAAACGAAAAAATAATAATTAAAAGTAATAAGCTCATTAAAATAAATACATCATATCAAAAAAAGAAGAAAAAATCGTTTTTTTTTTTCCCTGTTGCGAAAATTAATTTTTTTTAATGAATTAGTGCACTTACAAAAATAAATAAGAACAATAAAATGTCAACTTAAAGAAATACTTTTCATTGTCAAAAAAAAAAAAAAAAAAAGAAAAAGAAAAAACGTCTGCACATATTTTTATGTAATAAAATAAGACTATAACTAAACATAAGATTATGACTTCGAGTTTATTCGCCGAAAACTGAATACCTAAATTAAAACTTTAGCACGAAAATAAAAAGAAGTCATATCAACAATAATTATTTCACAGTTAAAACCATAGCTGCGGAGTCGGAGTCGGAGTCAATCTCATTTTGGGATAAAGGAGTCGGAGTCGAATATCCAAGAATCGGAGTCAGACATTTGTCCTCCGTGTATAAATTTTTGCCAAAGCTACGAAGTCGGGGAGTCGGAGTCCGATTAATTGTCGGGCACAGGAGTCGGAGTCGGAGTCAGGTGCCCCTAAATTCTCGGAGTCGGAGTCTGGAGTTTGGCGTCAAGAGCTATTCCCAACAAAATTTGTTTGAAAAAAAATCCGCCTTCAAGTACGGAATCTACATTGACTTTCAGTTTCCCCGTAGGCGCTAATGTTAAAGGATTTGAACTGTTTCAAATTGAACGGAAAATTGTTCAAATCAAAAAGATATTTTATATACAAGTTTTTCATCAAAAGCTTTTTCCTACAAAGTTTGTTTGAAGCAAATTCGCCTCACAGTTCGGAATTGCCTTGAATTTCCCCGTAGGCGCTAATGTTAAGTTTTTTTGAACTGTTCAGAATTGAACAAAAATAGTTCAAATGAAAAAGTGAAATATGGGAATGAGGTGTCATCGCCGAGATCTTTTGAACAAAAAAAAAGTTTGTTCGAATCGGACTATTCATTCAAAAGTTATTGGGGGGGGGGGGGGGGGACAGACCGACAGACATTTTTTCCCATCCCAATACCCTATTTTCCAATTTTTAATTTTTCGATATTTACTTAATTGCTTAATTTATTTTTGACTTTTTTTGTTTTTCGCGATATTTTTAAGATGCATTAAGCCATCTTTCATGCTTTTTTCTTCTTTTTCTGACTTTTACTGGGAAAGTAGGCTAAAAATGTTCACGTAAAACCCAGTGTGTCAACAAAAAATTTTTTTGTTTTAAAAATAATGTTCTTTGTAATTCCAAGTGTCATTTTAGTAATCCTTGTTGTAACAAATGATTTTATGGTACGCTTCCATAAATCCCATTATATACGCTGCATAAATTAGATAAATTGCTTCTTTTTCATTTTAATTGTCTATCATTAGTTTATTTATAGAATACGTAGTTATCTCATTTTAGATATATTGTTTAATTTAAACTTTAACTGTCTCTCATTAGTTAAATTATAGAATATCTAGTTAAAGTGTCAAATTAATAACATGTTACACACTTTAACGGACACGATCAGTTATTTCATGTAATAACTAGGTATTTTATAAAATAACTGCATTATATACTTTAACGGTAATATATACATGCAGTATTTTTATGTAAGGAAAGAGGGGCACATGTGAACAATTTTTTTTAATTAATTTATTTTTCAAAAAATATTATCAATTTTTCAAAGCAAAAGTGTCCGAGTGTACCCCAATAGCCTTTTCTTTGTGGCATGGATTTTTTTGAGATTTTTTAAAAAAATAATTATTTATTGTATTTTTCAAAAAATTTCCTCAATTGTTCATATGTGTCCTTACAGGGGAAGGGGGGGGGGGCGGAGCCCACGTGAACAATACTAGATCACATAGGAACAAGATTAAAAAAACGGGACTAACATAAAATTCTAGAGGACTTTTTAGTGTGAAACATATACATGTACACATCAATTACATTAAATGGTTTGTAACTTATACTGCGACAGGTAAAATAGTACTGTTATGTGTAAAGAAAAATATTTTTTACCAAAAACATAATCCTGCTCATTGTCAGATTTGAAAGTTTCGTAGCATGTTCTTATCACAGGATAGACACGAAAAAAACTTTTAAGACTACAGTAGGACGCCAATAATCCTAATCAATCGGAATTTAACGTCTTTTGGAAGTTATTGTCTTCATTTCCCCACTCGGATAATCAAACATTCGGATAATTGGACTTTCTCCGAAAAAAGGTCCCTTTTAATTAATTACGGTATGTATGTGTAAGAAGGGAGAGTAAATACAAATATAGAAATATAACTTTTTATTAATCAAACGAAAGGCAATACTTTTGTAAGCGGTACTACACATTAGAATCCAATAATAGAACTGCCCTATGGGACGATGACTCGGTAGCTCAATTATATAAACGCTGCGCTTACACTAACTTCCTGATGGGATGGACAATAGCGCGCGCTTGTAGTCAGAATCATGACCTTGCGAATCGTAGAAAATCCCTTTTTTATCGAAAATTCGGGAAGTAATTCGGAAAATCAGTGATTCGGGTAGCTGGAGTTGTACTGTACACAGCACAATTAATATTTTATTGTGTAAAGATTATTATTATTGAATAATGCTTTTAAGCTTCATACAGGGCATGATAAAATATTCAAAATGATTTTAAACTTAAGTTTTTAACTAAATTAAAATATATATTTTTCAAATTTTTATTTCCTATAGCTGTTCTATAATATTAAATGTTTGGCCAACTTTTTAGTAACAGAAATAAATAAATAAATAAATAATAAGTAATTAAAAAAAATAATTCACAATAAATTGAAGAATTGACTACAGAAAAATAACTTATAAATGCTTACACATTTTTCTAAAACCTATAATATCCTACACTAATATTCATATTGAAGACAGATTATAGAAACTGTTCAGTACCCCCAAATGTTATGTTCACAAGTGCCCCATCATCTACCTTAGGACAAAATTGCAAAAATAAAGCTTCTTTTACTCAATAAAAAAACGAGCGGATGTGTGCCTCACATGACTTCCTTTTACTTCAATTTAATGTCATTTTCCCATTATTGGTAATTTTAATGTGATTCAATAGTTTACTCTCTAAATATCACCAACCGTGGCCAAATTGAAACCAGATTTAAAAAAAAAACAAAATCACCAAATTTGTCGCCAAGTTGGCGACAAAATTTGGCGAACAAAAGACTGGCGAAATATCGCCAAGTGTCCGCCAAATTGTAACACCACTTGAGTTTACATCGAAATTAACAATGACTTCCCCCCAAAAAGGAGCAAAAGACCCCCTTAAAAAAACCCGAATGCAACCAAAAAGTGAGGTGCACAGCTAGACCCCACCAGGAGTCTACGTACCAAATTTCAACTTTCTAGGATAAACCGTTCTTGAGTTATGCGACATACATACGCACATACATACATACGGACGTCACGAGAAAAGTCGTTGTAATTAACTTGGGGGGTGTCAAAATGGATATTTCAAGTTTTTATACGTTCTTAGGCACTTTTCCGCGTGTGGTCCGGTTAAAAAAAAAACTCAACATTAATTTGGGGGTGAGCAAAATGGAAATTAAGACCGAATTTTGAGTGAAATTTTTTTTGCGAATTCAATACTTCCTTCTTTTTTGTAAAAGGAAGTAATGAAACACTGTCGAAAATGTACCTGACTGTTCATTATTACGGCTTGCAATAATTAAGTTTAGTTTGTTAGTTTGTTCAAAATACGTTTTCACGTGAAGAAGGCAGTGATGAAATTACATACAACAGCCGCAAAAACATAGAAATTGTCACCACAGAAACACAAAATGGTCCATTGCTCTAAATGTTTTTGTCAAGAGGTAGTTCTGACGCTGCTATCACTCGTGATTTTCTTAAAATTTTTTCTTCATGTTATCATAGTTACAGTAACCGCTCATTACATCGCGCCTCATTATATCACACATTCGGATACAATAAAACCTGTGAAGTTGATCACCCTTGTAAGTTGACCACCTGTCTAAGTTGACCACTAAAGTAGTGCACCGCAGGTGGTCAACTTATACATGTTTCACTGTATATCGCGCTTTTACTTTGTCTCCCGAAAACTTATATTTAAAAAAAATGCTGATTAGCAAAAAAAGAAAATTATTCTTCAGAAAGAATATTTTCTCTTTTTCTTAAATCAATGAACAAAACTGGTATTCGGGAGTTTAGGAGGCAACTTTCGATTCATATTCCATCTCAAAACAATAGAAATATTTTATATTAAAAGAACAACCAGCAAGCTAATTTTCTTTTGTTTTTATTAGGAAAATCGTTTTAATGTCATATTTTTTGAGCAATCACGATTGCTTATTGTTCTCACTTGACTGTTTTGATGTCCTTTGATTTTATTTTCCCACCGCTACCCTCTGCAGCATCACCGTCGACAGGATCCTCGCGATGCTGCTCCTATAGCGAAAGCCGTCTGCAGGTTGCATCCATGTCCTACACACACGCGCATACATACACAACTACACACACACATACACACACACAAACACACATACACCTACACACACATACACAAACACATACACACACGCATACACACAACTACCCACACATTCATGCCTGCACACAGACACAAACACATATGCCTACACACACATACACACCACTCCCCACACACACGCACATTCATATATACAACTACCCACACACCTATGCCAGCACACAGACACAAAAACACATACCCCCTACACACAAACACACATACCCCCCACACACAAACACACACGCCTACATACACACACTCGTGATTGCGAAAAACATAATTTGAATTCCAGATGTCAAAATTCAAATTAATTTTTCTTTTTCTTTTTTTGTAGGTGCACATGTCATTAATTTGTACATTCATTGAATCGCGACATTTTATGACCTCGGTTATATCGCTTTTTCAGATGTAAAGGGCTTTTTTGTTGTCTCCCTATAAACGCGATATAACGAGGGGTTACTGTATCTTTGATTTGCTGTAGAAAGGATGTGAAAAGTAACCAGATTGTTTCCAGAAAATTCTCTCACCCGACTCTCATTCTTCCTGTCTTTGATGCAAATCCCGATTTGTGCATCCAAGAACAAATCTTTTCTGTACTAAACGACTTCTTCTACTTGGACTAGAATGACACTTGCTGCTCTCTCTCACTCATTGTAAAGGCCTTAGTATCAATACAAAAGAAAATGTCGTGAAGTTTACAAACCATCTTAAACTGAAATATTCTGCGGGTATGTACATCTGGATGACAGGAATTGCCGCTGCTTTTCCAGCGAATTCAGAAGAATAGAAGCATTTTTGTTCTGTTCCTTGACAAAATAAAGAAGAAAGATATCTATTCTGAGTGAAATACAATATATTTTCACAAATTGTTTAAAACTGGAAACAATGTTCATTATTATTATTATTATTATTAATATTATTATTATTATTATTATTATTATATTATTATTATTATTATTATTATTATTATTATTATTATTATTATTATTATTATTATTATTATTATTATTATTTTGTCTTTAATATTTCTGGAGGCAGAAGAAACGAGCTGTATATCCGAATGAGCGATATAATGAGGGGCTTATTACATGTTTGGAACCCCAACAAATCAAAATAATGCATTCAGATTAAAATTCATGAGAAACATTCAACAGTAATAGTGCAATAGGATCAGCAGGTAAATAGGCTATCAAATGCACATTTTATAGATATATGCAAACATCACAAAAATTAACTTATCTAAAACTTCCAAAAATAATTTTATTTCCAATCTTGATGTTCTAAACGTTTGGTGTTCAAACATTTAATTTATACTATTCAAAGGTATATTACTACTTTATAGTGGGCAATGTTGGAGATAAAGAAGGACACTGTTCCACGCTATCCCCTTCAACATGTCCCACTGTAACCCTTAAGTAATATTTTTTAACCAAGAGTCAAAGGTTGCACAAAATTTATTAATAACATCATTACACGCATGCAGTTAAGAAGTTTCAACTTTAAGTTAATGCTTTAATTATTGAAAATTGAGTAATAACTTATACCTCAAATGTAAAACAGTAAAACTTCATAATTTTTCAAACGATGAAAAAAATAATAAAATAGGCCGCAGCATCCTTACTAGATGAAAAATGGCAGTGGTTGATTTCCGTGGCGTTGTGATACAATTCAACTGAAATATGACACACTTTTCTTTCTTTCTTTTTTTTTAGTACTAGAATTGTGGGAGAAATTCCATTTACTCCACTGTACCTCGTGTCCCACTATCCCCCTTCTTCCCGACTTAAGTTATCTTGTTAACGCATTTTCGTGACATACAGAAGTCTTTGAAATGAAATGTTGTTTTCACAAAGTGATTATAAAAACAAACACTTCATGTGTACAATTTAATTATGAAAAAATATAATGAACATATTTAATATTTTTTGCCTACAAATACATAAACAAATTCATTAGGCTCTGAAAATTACATTTTTGTATCGAAAAAAATCTTTTTCAGAACAGCAATTGTTTTTGATTAGCGAAAAAAAAAGAAAAAGAAAAGAAAAAGAGAGCAGGAAAATTAACAGCTGCAATTGGAAGAAATTTAATGTTTCAACGACTTTTAATTTCACTTTGAGGCACAACATCCTGTTTCGATACAAAACTGAAATTAGATAACGATTTTTACTCAAAATAGCAATTCTCTTGTATTAGCTTCGTTTATTTACGCCAATGTTTTTTCCTTTAAGAAAATCTCTACGTTAGACATTTTGTTCCGTTCCCACGAAAACATGAAATAGATAAAAGTTCTTATTTCCTTTGCATGGTTTTTTTTTGCTGACAGCTGTAACTTTCCACAAATTAAGATAATTTGCAGCAAGCAACGTAGAATGTAGAATGAAATGCATAAATACTTGGGCAAAAAATCAGAGCCACTCGTCATCTGAGAACTGATATCACTCAGAGGAGCCAGAATGAAGTACGTAGCGTGAATCTTTTTTGTGAAGACGAATTTTTTCTATTTTTATGGATTATATACTAAGTCTTGGCATTATTCATTTGGTAATATGAAATCTAGTTAAATACGCGTAATTCATTGCATTTGAATTATATGCTCTCAGATGAGAATAACATGAGTTGTTTTCATGCTCGTGTTATTCACATCTGAAAGCGGATACGGCTTAGAGGAGTCAGAATGAAGTAGGTAAGTAACGTGATTCTTTTTGTGACGAGGTATCGTTTCTACTTTCATGGATTATATGCTGAGTCTTTGAGCATACATTTACATTTGATAATATGAAATCCAGTGAACTTACGTTTTTTTTCATCTTGAATTTATTTCCAACGTACATAATTCACAACATTTGGATTACATGAGCTTCTCCAAGATGAGGACAACGGGAGTTGTTCTCATGCTCGTGTTATTCTCATCTGAGAACTGATATTCTTTGCTGATACCACTCAGAGGAGCCAGAAGGAAGTACGTAACGGGAATCTTTTTGTGATAGCGTATTTTTCCTACTTTCAAGGATTATATGCTGAGTCTTGGAATTATTCATTTGGTAATATGAAATCTAGTTAAATCCCATTTTTTAGCTTGAATTTATTTTCAATACGCGTAATTCATAGCATTTGGATTATATGAGTTGCTCTCAGATGAGGACAACATAAGTTGTTCTCATGCTCGTGTTATTCTCATCTGAGAGCTGATACCGCTCAGAGGAGTCAGAATGAAGTAGGTACGTAACGTGATTTTTTTTTTTTTTTTGGGGGGGGGGGGGTGGATGGACGAGGCATCGTTTCTACTTTTATGGATTATATGCTGAGTCTTTGAGCATACATTTACATTTGATAATATCATATCCAGTGAACTTACTTTTTTTAATCTTGAATTTATTTCCAACGTGCATAATTCACAACATTTGGATTATATGTTTCTCCCAAATGAGAACAGCGGGAGTTGTTCTCATGCTCGTGTAGTTCTCATCTGAAAACTGATACCACTCAGAGGAGTTAGAAGGAAGTACGTAACGGGAATCTTTTTGTGATGACGCATTTTTCCTACTTTCAAGGATTGTATGCTGAGTCTTTGGGTTACACATTTGAAGATATTAAATCTAGTTAAATCCCCTTTTTCATCTTGAACTTGTTTCAAATGTGCACAATTCATAATTTTTGGATTGAGTTGCTCTCAGATAAGAACAACATGAGTTGTTCTCAACCTCGTATTATTCTCATCTGAGAACTGATACCACTAACAAGAGCCAGGATACTTAAGTACTTAATGTAAATCTTTTACTACTTTTATGGATTATATGCTGAGTCTTTGAATTACATTTTTGGAAGTATAAGATCTAGCTTAACCCCATTTTTCATATTTAATTAATTTTCAATTTGCATAGTTCGTAATCGTTGAATTATATAAGTTGCTCTCAGGTGAGGACAATATTAGTTGTCCTCATGCTCGAATTGGCCTCATATTAGCATTGATATCCCTAAGAGGAGCCAGAATGAAATACGCAAGGTGAATTATTTTAGTGAATATATATATATTTTTTCTATTGTTTGTATCATGTCCTAAGTTTTTGAATTATATATTCTATAATTTCGTAATACACAAAGTTAAATCTCATGCTTTATCTTGAATTTATTATAAAATGCATAATTGTTGGATTACGTGAGTTGTTCTCAGAGGATTGCAGTATGAGTTGTACTCACATCGCCCTCATTTGTGATATCACATTGAAGAGCTGGAATGAAATACGTAACGTGCGTCGTTTTGAGAATATGTGTTTTGTTTGAGAGGTTATAGAGTTACGTTGAATTGTATATTTGGTAAGATAAAATCTAGTTGGATCCCATTTTTTATTTTGAATTTATTTTCAACCAGCATAACTAGTAGTACAATAGAACCTCCATTAAGAGAAACCTCCGAATAAGGGACACCTCTATTTAAGGGACATTTTTTGTGGTCCCAGTCCCTTTGAAAGGGATTTCCATGTATTTACCTCTAATTAAGGAACGTTCTGTTTAAGGGACAGTCACAAAACAAAAACAAATGCAAGAAATAATGTATAAGCACATAAGAAATAGTGAAATTATTGGAGTTTAAGTTTCACTTTTCCTTTAAAAATTAATTGAGGTAAGTTTGACTAAACATATGTGAAAAAAACAAGTAATATATTGTAAAAAGAAACCTTGCTGAAATTAACATGCATAATTTGCCCCCTCAACAATTTATTCAAGTAGGTTCAGAGCAGACGAAGAGTTCACAGCAACTAATTAGCTTTGCTTATAAAACTTTAAAAATTTGAACATAAATTGTAATTTACATAGTATTAAATTGTAAATTACATAACATAAAGCAAATACATGTAATAAATTACTTCAAAATTATTTCTGTATGATACAAAACTTTGCCACTACAAAATTTTTTATTAAATTTTAATCAATGAAATAATATAAAAGAAATTTGAATAATTATGAATTTTATTTAACGTAATGATACATTTTCAGTATTTAATCTTAAGTGTTAATAACTAATGTTTATTGTGATATTATACTACTAAGTGCACAGCATGCATCAATTCATCCACCTCCGAATAAGGGACACCTCTATTTAAGGGACAAAATATCTGGTCCCCTTAGTGTCCCTTATTGAGAGGTTCTACTGTACTTGGTTTACATGAACTGTTCGTTCTCTTGTGAGGATAACATGAGTTGCCCCCATGTCCATATTGTTCTCATCTGAGCATTGATATCACTCAAAGGATTTTCAATGAACATGAATGGTTTTTATGAAGACGTATTTTTTTCCACTGTTTGGATTATATCCTAAGTCTTCAAATTATATACTTGGTGATATACTGCCACTGGTTGGTAAAGGGTAGTAAATGTAAATTTCTCATTCCCCTCCTCATTTGTTGTGTATTTTTGTCTACTATTGTACTTTAGCTTTATTGTACAAGCTCGTTTATTTGATTTCCGCTGAAAATAATGCACGAAAAAAAAAACATCAAATTAAAACATTTCCCTAATATCATTTGTCAGTATGGCCATCTAAAACGTGTTTCTTCAAATATCTCGAAAACTCATTTCTGCAGATACAGTAAAACCTGTGAAGTTGACCACCCTTGTAAGTTGACCACCTGTCTAAGTTGACCGTTTTTTTCAGGCACAGAATTAGCCCTTACCATATAAATCAATCTCTGTAAGTTAATCGCCTGTTTAAGTTGACCACTAAAGAAATGCACCGCAAGTGGTCAACTTACACAGGTTTCACTGTACTGCCCTTTGTCCAAGGAAAATTTGTAATTAAAGACTATGAGACTGTATGCAGATCTATTATCACTCAAAGAACAAAACTGAAAATTAAGCTTTACGTTATGATATAAATAAAAGGTATTTCAATTGTTTTAATTAATTGATATGCAATTGTTGCTAAATTTTTATTGCTGTATTTATTGAAATGATGGTTTGGTATATGCTAGAAATATATATCTCCCCCCTATTTTTAGGGTGCTTTGTGTGATCACTCTACTTTGTGCGGCTGGCTATGCCGTAGGTAAGAAACTTTTATTTTAATATTAATGTTTGACGCGTTTAGTATCAAGATTAGTTCAATCCATTCACTTTCAAAAGTTGTTTTCTTTCGTAGTTTTTTACTTAACTGCTACGATTAAGGAGACGGTGGACCTTGAAAGCATTTTTTTTAAATTTATTAATTTTGAAATGTGAAACTTGGCATAAAAGTTGGTAAGTTTATTAGCATGCATAATATCAAGCAAAAGAAATGCAACAAAATAAAAATTTTATTAAAACTAAAAATTTTGAAATTTAAAATAAAAATTATAAAATGCTCCACCCGACTCAATTTTTGCTTTTTTTTTCTCAATCAATTTGCATTTTATCAAAGAACAGAATGCCAAGAACTTTGGGTATCCATTTAAGGATTGGTCCATTATTAACTGTACAGGATTATTTTTGCGTAAAGCAATAGTTTTTGTTGCTAATATTACATAAAAATCAAAACTTTAATTTTTTAAGCAACATAAAATTCTCTTAAACCTTAATGCATACCCAGTTTTATCAAACAATTACCAAAGTAGCATATTCTGAAATTTGAAGCATATCGAACAAAAATTAAGTTGCATGGAGCTTTTTTCAATATGTGTCAGCATCGAATTTTCCAGTCCGAGATAAATGACGTTTAAGTCTAATTTCACCTACATTTCATGATCTTCGTAATTTAATAACTCCCGAAAGATATTTTCACGATGACTAAATATTTGACATTAATACCAATGTAAGAATCTATTGAAACTTAGCTTACATGTTTGACACTTAGTTTTTCGACTTTGTTTACATGTATGACAGCCATTTTATTCGAAAACACGCTCTGTTTACTTTTTTTAAACGCATATAACTTCGCGATGAAACATGAAATTAACAAGCGGTTTTTTCATACGATTCAGCACACTTCATATATTGTTACTTACACGGAATAAAAAAATCATTTTTTTTGACAGATTTGAGCTATTTGGAAGGTTCACGGTCCCCTTTTGATACTATCAAAATACTTGTAAGTTTTAAAAGGAAAAACATAGGCGCATGTGCAACATATAACTAAAAGTGTAAAGAACGGTTATCAATGAAAAAACTTATACCTCAGTTTATATTATTTTCAAAGAGATAAAATTGTTGTTTAAATTATAAGTGCATCAATTGAGGCAGTGAGAAGCAAAGGGATGTAAGTGGCAAAATTAAAAATTTGGATATTACCAGTACAAATGGGAGGAGAATCTCTCCTCTGTCTTGGGGCATGAGATGGTACTAGTAGCCAAGGTAATTGCTGCTGGTACAGCATGGTTTAGAAAAAAATTCAACGAAAGGCTACCTAGGACGTTATCTTTAAACGCGTTTTACTCAAAACTTAAAAATATCCACTTACATCCCTTTGCTTCTCACTGCCTCAACTGTCTGTTGCGTAATCCCCATATATGTCCTTTTAAAACTCACAAGAATTTTGATAGCTATTAAGAACTCGTGATCACAAATTTTCGAGACAATCTGTAAGAAATTCTAAAATTTTGTAGGGCTTTAATCTACACGAAGCTGAGAGAAATCATTTCATACTTTTTAGTTCATTTTAAAAACAAGGTATACTTAAAATTTTTTTTAAACTAATTATTTTAAATAAATAAAAAAGCATTCACTATCAAATTAACAGCTTTATTTAAGATGAATATAGTTTTCAAAAATGTTTTAATCAACGAATTATGTCTAGAATGAAACCAGAGCTTGCAAGTGGACTACAAATGTGAATATGCTGGAATTGTGATCTGATCGAGATAAATGAAAATTTTCTACGTTTTTGCATATTACGCCAAACTCAATGACTTGATATATTTGGTCAAGCAAAAATTTGCATTTTTTTTTCTATATCAATGGTTGCTTACATGTTAATACATAACTTCGTTGAATGATGTAATGTGATGATAATCCGTTTCTCTTCCGCAGCCAAGGATCCTTTGACAGTGCCAAACTGTGGCAAAAGCTTCATTACTGCAGCACCTGATCGTATTGTTGGTGGAACTACTGCTCCCCACGGAATGTATCCATGGATGGTAAGACATTTTCGTTCATCCATAATTAATTTCTTCGTGATCTTTACTAATAATAAAGCTGTAAGTCTCTCTGCCTGGATTTCTGTCTGTCAGACTCTCTGTGACGCACATAGTGCCTAAATCGTTCGGCCGATTTTCATGAAATTCCGCACAGAACTAGTTTATATCGCTACAAAGTGTGCACGTCGGAGCGATTTTTTGAAAATTCGTTTTTGTGCTTTTCCTAATCCAATTTTAAGAAAATTTTACCGAGCAAATTATCACAACGTGGACAAGTAAATTACCAAACTATCATAACGTGAAACCGTAACATGGGAGAGCAAATGAACATAACAAATTAGCGAGAAATTCATCATTCATTATTTGTAAATATACAGGCGAACTAATCGACCTGTTAATTTTCTGCTACGGGCAAAGCCGTGAAGGTACCACTATTGTATATAAGAGGATATCCATAAATGTTGTCACTCTTTGATGGGGCCGAAATTGTGAAAACTTGTTGTAAGATGGAGGGAGGGGATAACAAGAAGTGGAACATCAAATGTCAATATGTTAGTGAAAAACAGCGTGACATGTGACAAATGGAAGGCGAGGGAGTTAGATGAAGTGTGATACATTGTGACTAAGGGGGGTTTGGGATCAAATATGTTGAAAAAAGGGTCTGACATCATTTATGGACAACCCACAAATGGTTGGTGGAACTAATGCTTCCACGTCATGGGTATACAGGATGAAAGACATTTTCGTTTGTTCATACTAATTTATTTCAATGTAATTGTCTACAAGGGTACGTCTATAAATGATGTAACACTCTGTTGGGGGGGGGGGTTCATGAAATTGTGACAATTTGTGGTAAGATGAAGGGAGAAGATAACAAGAAGTGGAGCATTACACGTTTTTCATTATGCTAACGACAAGCAGCGTGACATGTGACAAAGGCGGGGGGGGGGGGGGTGAGAGGGAGTAAGGCAAAGTGTGACACTTTGTGACAAAGAGAGGGAGGGGTCAAATTTGCAGAAAGAAGAAAAGTGACATCATTTATGGACAGCCCCCGTATTGCTGGTGGAACTAATGCTCCCCGTGGAATTTACCCATGGATGATAAGACATTTTCATTTATCCATAATTTATTTCTTTGTAATTGTATGTAAAGGGACTTCCATAAATGAGGTCAAACTTTGATGAGGCGGGGGTTCGTGAAATTGTAACAGCTTGTGACAAGATGAAGAGAGGGGATAACAAGAAGTGAGACATCCCACGTTTTTTATTACACTATGCTAATAAAAAACAGTATGACATGCGACAAATGGGAGGAGAGGGGGTAAGATGAAGTTTGACACTTTGTGACAAATAGGAGAGGGGGTTAAATTTGTTGAAAAAAGTGTTACATCATTCATAAATAGTCCCCCCCCCCCTCGTATTGCTGCAAGCATTGTGTATCAGTCAATTTTACTGTTTCAGGCTTAATGAATTAAAATTGAAAAAGCAATCAGACTAAAATGCACAGTAATATATTACTATTTGTATTCTTTAATTAAATTAAATGTTATCTGCATTTTACCGATTTTTGACATCGCTTACAAAATATTTTCGTTTTCATGCTCCCAAAACAATAAATGCAAAAAATCCTATTTAGCAATTGTGGATACATGCCAGTCATTTAGGAGGAGGAGGGGTCGGGGGAGGGGAGTCAATTGTTATCCTTTGGCTTTGAAAAACTAATGTTTTTACACATGAGTGGCCGTGGTTTTTGCTGGCTTCCGATAAAATTTTCATTGCTTGCCCCCCCCCCCCCCTGGAAAAATTCGAAATGACAGGCCTGTGTGTATACTATATTGAATAAACTTATTTGTTTATTTTTCAGGTGTCTTTGTACGAACGAGATGGTTTCTGGTACCACGCTTGTGGAGCTACCATACTTAACGATCATTGGGTAGTCACTGCTGCTCACTGTATCGATTTGTAAGTGTTAACTGCGTTATTTAATTTAAATGGGCTTTTACAAATAATACTAATGAGCTTTTGGTTTTACATATGTAAGAACAGAACAATACAAAACATAAACTGGTAATCAAGACAAGTCATTAATTTAAATTAGTATAGATACAATAATGCATAATGTATAGCCTATGTCACTCTGTATGGATGTACTGTCCAACCAACTGGATTGTATGGAATTTTCAAACGTCCAGATAAGACGAATCTACCTGAATGAGACGGAAAAGTAAAATAGTGATGCGCGTATTCCACTCATCTGAATGAGACTCTGCTTCTGCAAAAGCTGGCATCACTAAAAATAATAGATTCGTCCATTTCCGGCTGTAAAACGGATGTTTGTCTTTCCATACAATCCGTGGTCAGACAGTACCTTTCATATGGAGAAATAATTTCTCAAATAGGTGCTTCAAAGATTACTCAAAACATGTACACATACAAATTCCGCCCTTTCTCTTAAAAAATTAGTACATTAAACGCCCGATTGACTCCCCGACAGCTAGGAACATGTATTTTCGCCGCAAAAAGCAAATACAAATGGCTGTTTTTTGTTGAGAAATTGTGAATTTTAACTCAGTTGTTTTTGTTTTATTTATTTATTTATTTATTGTGCCTTCTTCATCGTTCATAGACTTGTTCTATATTGATGTTAAGTTCTGTTGTGCAAAAAATACAAAACATTTTTACTGTCCTGTAAATATTTTCACTGTTTGTAGAAAATAATATGCGTCAATACAGCCAAGCTTTTGAGGAAGGGCTATTTTTACCTTAATTGTCCCTCATTTTAGACTTCGCGGTTTATCCTCGGCTTTTACTGTCCGCGGCACTTGTGCCACCCAATTCCACGGATAATTGGGAGTTTACTGTATAAATAGAGAAAATAGATTGTAGACAACAAGAACGCTAAGTAACTCGAATACATGTAATTCGAATTGCGTTGGTTATACACACGTGTTTCAACGGATGCTTTGTTAATAGCAAACAGCTGTACGCAACGGAGTACACGCAACTACGGCCAACGAGAAAGAAAGAAAGCGAGAAGAGCGCACTAAGGCCCTTATAGGGAGGAGCCGACGCATCCGCCATTTTGGAGCAAACTTGATCCAGTGCTTCGTAGCAATAGCATTGCTGCTGATGTTTACATTTCTTTCGCATGTGTTAAGTTGAATCAAATGGGTGGTTGTTCGGCTGTTAATTGTACAAACAGCTCCAAAAAAGGATTTCAGATCTTCAGATTTCCAGCAGAAGCAGAAAGAAAAAAGAAATGGATAATTAATAGTCCGCGAAGTGACTGGCAGCCTGGAAACGACGCCAACTGTTTCCAAAATTTCGCCAATGTTCACCTCCGCTCTCTGACTCTCTTGTTCCCTGTTTGGCGAATGATTACCAATAAAGGTAGCTTTCCCTGCTGTACGTTTGCTCCAAAATGGCAGATGCGTCGACATCTGTAGTTACAGGGGTTCTAGAGCGTACGAGCCACTTTACGTCACACAAAACAACTACGTCACTTCCGTCACGCAAATTTTGCCGATCAGAATTTCAAAGCCCTCGCATAAAAAGTTTCACTTCAAAAAATCTTCGTACTTAATAGAAGTATGTATGAAATAGTATTAAAAATAGTTAATATGCTATTTTTCTTCCCTTAGCCCGAACTATCCCTCGAGCTACAAAATCTACGCAGGTCTTCACAAGCAGTCTGATAAGTACCATGATGCTGTGGAAGTTTACGATGTGAGTATATAGTATTTGCCAAAAACCAACTATGTCAACTCTACGGGTGTACGCAAATAAAATTATCTGCAGATAAATCATATTTAAATGTGAAAGCCGTAGACCGTGTTCTTAAACCAGAAGTTTTAATTTTCAACGTTGCTGTACAAGAAAACTGTTAACGGTATTATCTGGTACTCCGTTTTAGTTTTAGAACAAATAAAAGTGTTATGTAGTTTTCCTAAAGTTTAAAATAACGCAAAATTTTGAAAAGATAAGGGATTTTTTCCTTCTATATAGTTGAAAGAATTCTTAAAATAACAAAAAGTAAAAAGCTGTTTCGAATTTTCAAATGTAGCTATAACTATATTTCTGCACAGAGGATAACTGAATTGTATATTGAGTTTTGTCCAAACGGAGTGGTTGGACAATGCGGAGTGGTGGGACTTTAAACACACTTTTGGATTTTTAAACAATAGTTTAAATACAAATGAGATTCTCTTCTTCATTCATCGATGTGATTACTGTAAATGTTATCAATCAATACTTCCGATAAATTTTTTGCTTCAACCAATTATTAATTTTGTTATGAGTTTTATCACAACGTTTGCTCATTTTAACCTGTTCTCTTTTCAATTGTTTTTCAGATATCTGATGTTTTCATTCATGAGCATTACGACAAAAGAACCAATTCTAACGACATAGCCCTTCTTAGAACCAGGGACAAGATCAATATTGCTGGCTCCAAAGGGTATATCAACGGAATCTGTCTGCCTCAGGACAACAGTGATCCTACTGGTAAAGGACAAATCTGTGGTTGGGGACACGAGTGGTCAAGTAAGTTTTTTCTTCAACAACCATTTTACAACAACCCTTATTAGACAAATATGTGATCTTTTAAGGAGTTTATGACAGTTTAATTACAAAATAATAATAATAATAATAATAATAATAATAATAATGTTAATAGTAACAATAATAATAAAATAATAATAATAATAATAATAATAATAATAATAATAATAATAATAATAATAATAATAATAATAATAATAATAATAATAATAATAATAATAATAAAGCGGTCGAACATGTAAAAATTTTGCAAAAATAGTTTTGATATTGCTTAAGAAATGATTCTCAACCTCTTTTTTATACTCAGATAAAAATTTTGTATATTTATTGAAGTTTAATAATTAATAATAATAATGGTAATCGTAAAAATGATAATCCTAATACATAATGAATAATAAAAACAACAATAATAATAATAATAAAGTTGAAATTGCTGCAAATGCATTTTCTTTTTATGCTTAATCAGATAAGTAAAAGCTTCAACTTTTTGTCGATTTAATTAAAAATACTGTAATAATGCAATTAACTTAACCGGCGGGATCAACAATGAACTAGTTCGAGGTTAGCAAAGTGAGCCTTTTCTATGGAGTTATGCCCTGACGAAGAGGCTCGCTTTGTTTGTCTCGAAACAACTGTTAATTATAACTCTTCTTTTTGCTTTAACGTACGTTGACATACATTTTTCTTCTCAAATTGGCGAATACTTTTACAATAGTGGTCAAATCTCAAAATATTTCTCTTTTTTTTGTGCTTTTTATTTAATTGAGCACTTTTAACCTGAGATATATAGTCCAGTAACCTTATCACATGGGGGGGGGGGGGAGTAAGGGCAGGGGTGTGCACAGTGGGCGGAGGACACCTGTTGGCCTAGGTCCGACACTGAAGGGGGCCCAATATTTTTAAAACTGGCGTGAAATATAGGGGTAACCAATATGGAAGGGGGCCCGGAAAAGTCATTTGTGACGGGCCCCAAAATTTCTGTACACGCCTCAGCATGGGCGCCCATATGCAAAATTATAAGGGGGGACTCAAATATTTCCCCCGTGGTTTAGCTGGATATTTTCCCCGTGGAAACTGATTTCAGGACAGATTAGAGTAATTAAAATTTGACATTTTTAATAACTTATTCATTAATGGCTGGAGAAGAAATGTTTTTACATTTTGCAAAGAAAAAAGTACTAAAAGCAAGGAAGTTCAAATTCAAAGGGGGGGCTCGAGTCCCCCCTTGTCCCCCTATATGTGCAACCTTGCGCCTCAGTGTAGGGGTACCTTGCGTCTAATGCGGTAGTTCTGATTTTTTGCTAAGTTGTTTGTGGTATTGTTCCAACAAATGATCCAAATTTTTGACCTCGAGCATTGAACGCAACCTAGTCAAAAATCAAAAATACCGTGACGTTTTAGACTTTACTGTTACTGTAGTTTTTCCCGATTTTAACCGTAAACGTATGAATTTTCAATAATACCTCTTATGAATATTTTTAAAATGGATTAAATTTGCTGCAATATAAATCGAGAACTATCTCTTTATCCAACAGTTTCCGAGATAAAACCATTCAGAACGACATAATATTGCTCAAACTTTTGAGTTTTGAAAAACAGTAATAAACTTTGTTCGTGTCGGGAACTATTGAGTTTAAAGAGACATTCTAGATTCATAATGTAGCAAAATTTTGTCGACTTTAAGACTGTTCATTGTAGGCTTTTTGGAAAACTAGTCGTTTAGGATTAAAATCGGCAAAACTAAAGTAAAGTCTAAAACTTGACGTTTTTTTTTTTTTTTTTTTTTGATTGATGACAAGGCTGCTTCGGCACACGAGATCAAAAACTTTGATTTTTTATTGGACCAATATCATAAAAATCGCAGCAAAAAATCAGAATTACCAGATCTGACGCAAGGCCTGATGTATATATGGTTACTGAACCTTGATTGACTTGACTTGATTCTTTTAACGCCTGGTGGCGCATGAGGCCGCTAGCGTGGCATTCCATCCTGATCGGTTGAATGTCGACTCCCTGGCACTCCCCCGGCTTGGCCAACCAAAGGCATTTCTTTCTTGTATGGCCATCTGACGCCAGGTTAGTTTTGTACGCCCGCGCTTCCTTTTACTGAACCTTTAATTGCTAAAATTACATCCATCACGCTAATTTTCCAATGTAGATTTTTCCAGAATTTCCGACTAATCCTGAACTTGGGAATTTCAAATCTACGAAATTTCTGGGAATAGATCTGGACAAATATCACTCCGAGATAAATGATTACTTTATTTTTTTATTTGCTAGGCATTCATTTTTGTTTATTTTGTTCCATCCAGGCGGCCGTAATTCGGATGTCTTGAAGCACGCAACTATCCCACTTGTAGACCGAAGAACTTGCAACAATGCCTATGACTCCAACCCTTATGACGATAGAGATGTAATCTTGGAGAACATGATCTGTGGTGGATCAGAAAACTTGGACACTTGCCAGGTAAATCATTTATGTGATTTTTAGGAACGTTTTACCTTTTTATATTTTATGCATTTTGGGAGATTTTTATTTTAAGCAAGTTGAAGAATTTTATTTGTCCGCATTTGAGCAAAATGGCAACGATGAAAATGTAGAAAGAAAAAATTGATTTTTCCTTACTTAAAAGGATTACGTCCTTTTTCGCTGTAAATTAATCGCCTCCTTCTTTTGTACGGCATTTAGTAAATGTTTTAAAAACGTATTTTTTTTTTTCGCTCTTTCGAATAAAGTCAAAATTGAAACAATATGATAATTATTTCGAGTATAAAGATCCATTTTCGGGACAAAAAATTAAATTTTGAATAAAAAAAGAACCATTCATCGATTTTTTTTCGAATCGGTCTATAAACTTTCCCGCCACTGACTTAGACAAACGTTGAAAATTTCAACGAATTCGGTCCGGTAGTTTAGGTAGTTAGGTTTCCGAGTTTAGCCTTTATCCTATCGTTACCAAATAACTCATTGTTGAAAAGTCTACCAAAAAAAAAAAAAAAAACCCACATATATTTATCCAGAATTTAACGAACCTACTTTTCCGTACTTCGTCATTTATTTTCTAATAACCAGTCGCATACCTCCCCCCCCCCCTCTCTCTTTCTCTCTCTGTATTTCTCAATTGATTTAGAATTCAAATGAATTTGAATACCTATATTTGAAAGATATAAAACAATTAAAAAATATATGGGACAAGTGAAAAAAATTTCGTTAATAAAAATGAAGTTCATTCTCAAAAATTGATAGTTACCATATTTCAGTAATGTGCAACCATATTTTTTTTCAAAGAAAATTGAAATTCAGGCACTTTGTATTCCATATGTACAAGGACAGAAGCAGGAGAGAAAGATGTACAAATGAATTACAAAAAAAAAAAAAGAAAGAAAGAAATCTTTCAAAATTATTTTTTTTACTTGAATAACTAAAAAAAAAAAACACGAAGAAGCCTCAGATAATTCTAAAAATATTTGATTGGATTTGATTAGTATATAAAGAATAAGGAGTCTACTTTCTCTATTAAAATCGGAAGGAGTATGGGTCAGTCATTTGAGAGATCAAGGGACCAACTGCTCCCCCTCCTTTATTTTAGAAACGTAACATAATTGTGCATTTGTGCGTCTATTTTGCTGTATTTCTCCTAAAAAAGGTATTGAGTATATAGTATTGACTATTGAAGTATAAGTGGCACAGTTCAAAGTTATAAAATTGCGGATCAAAATTACTTTGAATGACAGCAATTAAAATACAGTCGATTCCGGTTAACAGGACCACATTGGGACGGGACCATTTTGGTCCTAATAACCGGTTGGTCCGACTAAGCGAACAGGACCTGTGTAGCTTGACCGAATATGTTATACACAAAATATATAAATGCCCTTATGATTATTGTGAGTCCACATATTTATGGTAAGGATACAAGCAAGAAAAATTGCTGAAATATTTTTCCATTAAAAATTAAAGTAAAGCGGCCAATCGTTTTACAATCGTTCCAGACCGATACGGTTTCAGTCATACCTTCCAGTCAGTATCGATTCCACTCAACAACTAAAAATAACTAAAAATGTGAGAGTGAAAAAATAAGTGCTAAAAAGTACTAATCGGTCATTAAAAATTTCCAATGAAATGTAAATTGCATATTTTACAACTAAATTGAAGAAATTTGAAATTTCACAGAAATTTTGATTTCTGCTGGAGCAGTGCCGTTATGAAATGGGAGTTTCGATAACCATTTTTCTAGTAAATATTGCCGAGTTTAATTGAAAATTACAAGGAACCATTTTTAATTTTTATTGCATTAATTATTAGGTTCGTTGATCCACTTGCAACTCGCTTCAAATGGGCGATTTAAATTTTTTTTCCCATTTTCTTCTCATATTACTTGGTCTGATTAAACGGATTTTTTGGTCCCAATAAGCGAATAATATTAGACTTGTGTAATGGGAATTGTTTTGGTTCTTTAAGATTTGGTCCAAATAAGCGACTGGTTCCGATTAAGGAGTGGCCCAATTAAGCAGAATTCACTGTAATGCTGAATCCATGACATGTGTAGAAAATCTGCGATAACTATAGTAACTGTCGTAATGGATGCGAGTCCACCATGTGGCTAATCCCGTTGTTAATCCATTATTCAAAATCAAAATTGTTTCTTGCAGAACGATTCCGGCGGCCCCTTGTCCCAGAGAGACAGCAAGGGCATCTCCACCCTCGTCGGCATCACATCTTTCGGAAGAGGCTGTGGAATGAAAGGATACCCCGGAGTCTACACCAAGGTGGCCTACTTCCGAAGCTGGATGACAAAGACCATCCAATCCAGAGACCCCCAATACCGATCCTGAATGCAGACACTCGAATTGTATGGGATGACTAGAGAGTAACAATAAAATATTCCTTCTCCAGAATGTTGTGTTTTTGATTTATAACGAAACTCGATGAAATGCGATTGTTATCTTTAAACCGCAGGCTAATTGCTTAAAATGTGCTCAAGAAGTAAACCTTCAAACACAGTGAAATCTCGTTACAACGAATACCAATACAACGAAACATCCATTTCAACGAATTGCATTTTCAGTCCCGATTTCAGTCATTTATTATTTAAATTCCACCGTCACATTTACAACGAACAAAATTTGCGGACCCTTGAAATTCTTTGTAACGGAATTGCACCTTATTTACAAGTCCTCAAATTGTAAATATTACGAGGAGTCATAAGCTTTTGTGGTATTTAACCTATCGACGACTGAGAACAATAGTAGGATATCTTAGTCTTATTTCGGAGATTAAATGTATTTGTGCTGCTCTGAGGCGACGATATGAGCCTTTTTGTTTTGAAGAGGGGAGCCATTTGTGAAAAAAATGAAGATAATAGTAATTGAACCGTTTATTTCAAAACCCAGTCAAGCCACAAACTCTAAAATTTTGAAAAAGCTTTTTCATCTTAAAATTTTTTTTACAAGAATTAAAGTGCTATTAAACTGAAAAGGATACTTATTCTTTCAATAAACAACGCTGTCATCCTCATTGAATTAGTTGGTATGGCGGCATAATTGCTTTCCTAAAATTAGCAACTTGGGTGTTTGACTGGTTTTTGAAATGAGCGATTCAATTATAGATGCACGATTGTTTTATCTGTAAAATAGTCAGAGTCAAATAAAAATCAGAATCATAATATTTGGGCGATGGAAGTATTAGCTCTTCTTTACTACTTATTGAAACACTAATCTATAAATGTCTTAATTTAACAAAAGGTGGACTTGCCCCACTTTGACCAAATGAGCCTTTTTTCAAATAGACGGAGAAAATAGTGCCTGACCTAACCGATAAATCATTGCTTTGGTGTTAAATTCTGTGAAGGTAACAAAATAATTCACCTAACAGAAGGCTGAGTTTAAAAACTATCAGATTTTTCGGACGGACATGCGTAAAGTATTTACAAAAGAACACGACTAAGAAACAGAAAGAGCATTATTTACAGTTTGGCTCTGATGAAAAAGATGCTTGTCCTTGGACGAGGCTAACTTATGTTGGAATGAAAGAGGATTCTTAGATTGGCACAACGCCAATAATCGTTATCGAAAAAGCAAACCGGGTTTCTCCACCCTTTTTTAAGAAATGAAACCGTTTTAAGCCACGGCCGATCTGGAGTAATTTGATCAGAGCCAAACTATAACAATTAAAAGACGAAAAACATGACGAAATGAAACAAAAGTTCAAAATGAATTGCTTCGCTTTTTATTGTTTTCAGAGTCAGTACTTTTACAAAAGAGTGCATTTAAAATATTGTTATATGTTATGATGGAACACTGCATTTTTCAAACTACATTGGATAAAATTTTCATGATTATTTTGTTTACAAAAGGTTTATTGACAGAATGTTCTAAAAAGAAACGCAACCATCACCTTTTGATCAGCAACGCTGTAAAAAAGTTTATAATAGGATTAATATATTAAAGCATCAATAATTCAACATTTTGTTAAAAAATCTGTTATTCAATTCTTAAAACATGTAGTTAAAGTACTTCATTGCGTAGTTAGAATCGCAACCAATTAACTTTGCGTTTAGGCACCCGAAGACGTTTGTTTTCTGCTGGCAAGTCTCAAACTATTAAAAATGACCCTAACCCCTTTGCTCCCAGTGTTATACTTACAGGCAAAGGACTTGATTACCAAGTAAGCCAACTAGGCCGTAGACTAGGGCCCACACTTTTCACAAGCCCTAAAATGGCAAAAATTGTTTCAGCCAATGTTTAAGATTGTAAGATTTGACTACAGAGGGCCCCAGAATAAAGTGCTTGACCTAAGGCCTCTCGATATCTTAATCGAACGAAATTGATTGCTCGACAACGTTTCTATTTTGCAACTTTTGCTAGATGCATTCCTACATCACAAATCAATTTCGATAGACTAACGTTAAGTTACTCAACAATCGGGAAGAACTTCAAATAATTATATTAAATTTAGTGTTTAAAGTTGGGAGATACTAAATCGAGGTAGGAAATGTGGCTAACGTCGTAAGAAGAATTTTGAGGTCAGTCTTAAAATTAAAAGTAATGGTTTGAATTCGAAAGATAAGTTTCAGAGAAGAGTCAAAAGAATATGATTACAGTTGAGTGGCAAGTGCATAATTACTGATGGAAAAGCGATATACGGCAAGGTATTGGTCGGCTACACCACATCAAAGAATGCTAACCAAATGCACTTGTACTGCACACAAAGTAAGTTCTATTTTCAATTGACTACCAATTTTGATTACAGAGGGAAGATAACGAACTCATAGATTAGTGACTTTTATTGGAAAAGGGATGCAGCTTCTGAAAATCAACCAAGTTCGGTAGCTGGTGCTTTGCCATTGTGCTTTCCCACTTGCCGTATATCTGAGAGCATAGCCATAAAATGTTAATAAATTATACTTGGGTCCCACTGACAGGGTCGACGAGTGGATGTTAGCCAAAAACTAAGCCGTTGAGGGGGCCCGGCCGAGATCGGAGCAGTGCAAGTTTAATAAGCTTTATGGTGGGAGTGGAACCCGGAGACCAAACTAACAAGGGGTCCGCTTTGGTTCTTGACGACCCTGCCCTTTGACATTCATGACAGTTTGGATCAAATAAACTATCCGAAGAATAGAAATTCGTTATCTGGAAAATTTGTAGCATCAAACTAACTCTTTAAAAGGAATTGCTGGGAATAGAAGCGAGAATTTAGGCTGGAAGTACATGCATTATTGTTATACGAATACTATTCAAAAACTGCTTTAAATTCACAAATAGCAATAACAATCGGACGTGTGTTTTATTCTTACAAGGAGTTCTTTTTTTAAACTAGACACTGATGTAATGTTGAGTGAGTGATGTGTGATGAGTTAATGATTGAAAAAACACTTGATTTGTTTTTAGAATTACAAGTTTTCGGTTCGATTGTAAACGTTTTAATTTTTGTGTGTGGGATGTGTACATGATCACCGCTAGACTTGGGTTGTCATAGAAAGTATCATGAAGGTCAAAGGGCAGGGTCGTCAAGAGCCAAGGTGGACCCCTTGTTAGTTTGGTCTCTGGGTCCCCCTCCCACCATAAAAATTATTGAACTTATACTGCTCCGATTTTGGGCCCGCCCCCCTCAACGGCCTAGTTTTTTGGATAACATGACCACTCGTCGGCCCTGTCAGTGGGACCCAAGCATAAATGTTCACATATTATTTGTGTCGAAAGGGTGATTTCTCCAACCCATAACGCTTCCTGCTGAAAGACTAAGATTGAATTCGGCTATATAGTTTAAAAAACAAGAATTCGAAGTTCGACTTACTGAGCCCGCTTGCTTGCTCAAGTCTTGAGCATCTGTACAGTATCACAAGACGGCATGGGGGAAGGGGGGTGCTAATTTGAGCCCCTCCTAATTCGCCGTGGATTAATTTAAATGAAACGACTGACCTGGGATGGAAAAATGGAATGTATACAATACCCTAACGACACATAAGATGTAAGCGGCTGCCAATACGCGTTTATATTGATGTGAGAACTAAAATTAGAGAACGATAGTTGGAGAGAACTTAATATGGCAGTACCAGAATGCTGTGATTAGGATCTGCGTAACCGATGATGCCAGGTTAGGTTTGCCCCAACTGTAGTTGGTAGGCGTTGTTGAGAGAACTAAAATTGGAGAACAAATTGGTGGACCTTAGGCTTTTTTTCTTAGGTTGGTAAGTTCTTCAGACCTTTAGGATCTCTTATTTGATAGGTATAATTTTGCATTCCTGTTCATAAACAGGACATTACTCAAATTTAAATGAAGATGCAGTGAAAACTCTCATTTTATGCGGATTTGATTATACAAAGCTTAAGATTTGACGTTTTAATTTTGTTTTACGCGGCTGGCTTTTGATTTTTCTCTGAAGCGGCATAACTAAGAGAAAACATTTTCCTCTGCTTGAAAATCCAACTTCCTGAGAACAGTTAACATGCAATGAATTGCATTTCGGTTTGCAGAGAAGCGAGTTTGGGTGACTGGAGACATTTTCTGCAATTTGTTCTAGACCTCCTTTATTCCCAGAAGTAAAGTAATTACACTTATACAATACAGAGTTCACTGAAAACGAGTCCCTATTTCAAACATTACTATTAAGTGTCAGTTTACACGATTTTGATTTGTGTGGCGCTATCCCTCGCGTAAAAAGAGGGTCTTCCGACTTAGAAATCTCTCTTAACTAAATCTCATATAAAGACACTTTATTAATTCACCATCATGAATTAAATGACTATGCTTCACGCTCTGATTGTTTCAGTTTCCCTCAAAAGTACAGCTATGATTTCTAAGACAAACAAAAAGGCGTCTAATCCAATATTTTACAACCTTAAGTTCAATGTTGTATTTCAATCAAATGTTCACGAAAAAAATAAACATATATGGTTCAAAACAATTCTAGTTTAAGTTGGTAAATTAATTGCGTATTTCGTTTTCTACATGAATATGTGTGGCAGAGCACACGGCAATGTAGCAACATTGAAATTAAAGTCGGGAAAATTCAAATCTCGGAATGGGGTGGTTTCCAATATTTTAAAAGTATTTTATTCTGAAAAAAAAATGCTTAAAAATATAGGATCTAACCATTTTTTAAATAATTTGTTTAAGTTTGATATTTTTAAAAAAATACTTAAATCGGTGATCTTTCATTGTTTACATTTCTTGCCGATGACATCACAAATGATGAAATGCCATTCTGTGTTGCTATTCACAGAGCAAAATATTTAATTTGCATCTTTACTCACGGGCATTGGCAATGATATGGTTGACAGCAAGCGTAGAGCGCAACTTTAATTCGCTTCTTGATTATCATAACGTGGAAACGCGGTACAAAGATGCGCCAGAAAGCATTTGTGACGTCATCTTGACCACACCTTGTTTGAAAAATCGGACATTAAAAAAAATTAATTAAAAAATAACTGTTGGAAAAATGAAATAATTTTCTGGGTCCATGTTATTTTTTTGCTTATTCTATCAATTTCAGTGACTAAAAGTACTACTTTTGACTGGAGGAAACAACCCCATTAACCACTCATTTCCTAACTGGTAAGATATAACAACATAATAACATTACAAAAGAGACATAATAATATTACATTGGAGACATTTGGAGTACTTTTGTCTGTCGGTTTTGTTCTATAAATACAAATAAAACAAGCTAGGACTTTTTCTTGTTGGTAACAACTTTAAAGATTTCTCATAAGAATTACATAGAAAGTTATAAGTTTATAGAAAATTATTTAAAAATTTAGAAATGAAATGCCGATGACATAACGGGACTCACGTGAGTGCTGTTCTGTCACAATGATTTCATTGCTCCTATTTTTAATTTATATTCTTTAAAATATTTAACTTTAAAATTTCTATGTAATTCTAATAACAAATCTTTACTGTTGCTGGAAAAAAAAAAACCTAAATTTATTTATTTGTATTTAAGGAACAAAACCTACTGAAAAAACTATTCCGTATGTCCCGCTTGTATATAAAAAACCGGTATTGAGAAACCTGGTAACAAGTTTGGGGCTCCTGATTGGGCAGCCGAAGCAAATGCGTCGGTCATGTTTTTTCCCCAATCCACTGTATTTGTGAAGAACTGTCGTTCATTAGAAGCTCTGCATTCATCTTTGAATGTTTTCAACCCCCCCCCCCCCCACCTCGAGTAATGTCTAGATTTTGTTTCGAAATTAAACTATAATTGCTGCAATGATAAAGGGATGGATGTTGTCTCTACTTGGTAGCCAATGAGCAGTCTCAAAATTTTTACATGGTCTCTAGCAAAGTAAAGGTCGTTTATATGCATTCTGTTCTGCCAAATGAAATTGCCCAAAGCATGTTTACACCATGAATCTTTACTAATAATAAAGCTCAAAGTCTCTCTGTCTGGATGCCTGGATCTCTTTGACGCCCATAGCGCCTAAACCATTGGCACAGAATTAGTTTGTAGCATGGGGGTGTGCACCTCGAAGCGATTTTTTGAAAATTCGATTTTGCTCTTTTTCTATTCCAATTTTAAGAACATTTTAATCAGCAAATTATCATAACGTGCAAGTGTAAATTACGAAATTATCATAACGTAGAACCGTAACATGGGAAAGCAAATGAACATAGCCAATTCGCGAGAAATTCATCAACCATTTGTAAATTTACAGGTGAATCAAATGACCTTTCAATTTTCTACTACGGGCAAAGCCGTGCGGGTATCACTAGTATAAAATAAAATTCAAAATATGTGCATTGTTAATGGTACTAAACATTTCAAATTGAAAAAAAAAGTTCATAGTTCACTTACTTTTCATCGGTACAAATACGAGTAAGGAGAATAAGAATGAGGATAACTTCTCCAGGGAAAACCTCCTATAAATGGTGCGTAGTAGGAGTATGGCGCTCCATAATAATAATTTGGTGGATAAAGTACAGATCTTTCTTCATAGCGACGAAGCAATGGAGGTGCTGGCCCTGGGAAGTAATCTTTGAGAAACACGGAGAATCATTAAAAATATTGAACAATAATTTGGGATGTGACATAATTAATTAAGAAAGAATAAATAATAAGCTAGAACATAATTCTAAAATTCAGATCTCCGTTACAATGCAAATTTAGTGAACAATTTGCTTTCCTTATGAGCTGGAATTTTAATTGTGTGCTTACGCAACTTAATTTTTAAGTTATCGTCTTCTTCCGTTGTTTTTGAGAACTTTTTAATATTTATTTAAATTAGAAAACCACCAATAGGATGATGTTTTTTAAGATCAGTGGGGCATTATATTGATTTCAGAGTGCTGGGGGAAATTTCTACATATGAACATAAATCCAACTACCGTTTCATTTCTTGTTGTTCATATGCTTATTTCAAGCATTTATTGGCTTAATGTTTTGTCATTTCGTTTTCATTACCATTTTTAAAATGTCTAAGCAAAGCGTTTAGTATCAACTCCAGTTCAACCTTTTTTACTTACTTTTACAAAAAAGGAAGTATTGTATTCGCGAAAAGAATTTCACTCAAAAATCGGCCTTAATTTCCATTTTGCTCACCCCAATTGAATGTTGAGTGTTTTTTTTTTTTTTTTTCAACCCGACCACACGTGGATATGAGCCTAGGAACGTACAGACACCCGAAATATCCATTTTGACGATCCCCGAGTTAATAACAACGAGTTTTCTCTTGACGTCTGTATATTATACGTATGTATGTCGCATAACTCAAGAATGGAATGTCCTAGAAAGTTGAGATTCGGTACGTAGACTCCTAGTGAGGTCTAGTTGTGCACCTTCCTTTTTGGTTGCATTCGTATGTTCCAAAGGGAGTCTTTTGCCCCTTTTTTGGGGGAGGGGAATCATTGTTAATTTCGATGTAAACTCAAGTGGTGTTATAATTTGGCGGACACTTGGCGATACATCGCCAGTCTTTCGGTCGCCAAGTTTTTTTGCCAACTTGGCGACAAATTTGGCGATTTCTTTTTAATTTTTTTTTTTTAAATGTGGTTTAAATTTGGCTACTGTTGGTGATATTTAGATAGTAAACTATTGAATCATATCAAAACTGCCAATAATGAGAAAATGACATTAAATTGGAGTAAAAGGAAGTCATGTGATGCACACATCATCTCATTTAAAGAAATTTTACAGTGAATACAAAAAAGCATTTTGCCCTTTTTGATCAGTAAGTTACCGCCCTTAAACTAGGACTAAGGCAGGACTACATGCAATGTACCAGACAGCCCGGTTATCACAGAGACTATTCACTATCCCAGACTGATGAGTCTAACAAGATCTAAACTGAAGTCTCTGGATATGCTAACCGGACTGTCTGGTATATTGCATGAATTGTATGCTTTGCCTACTTAATCTTTCCACAAGAGTTAATTTTCGTTCGAATATCCTTTGATACACTTTTTTTTTTTTGAATTATCAGTATAGTATAGTATAATTCCTTACAAGTTAGAATTTTTCGGACTGAATTATCAATGAAGTATATATTAGCTTTTCTTCTTTTTTTTCTTTTGAGGTTCCATATAAATTAAGGAGGAATTTTAATTTTGTGTCATGTATTCGCTTGTTAAATCAAAAATATGAGTTGATTAAACTATTCATCTGTTGATGTTTCCCGTACGTTTTCACTTGACCATATAGTAAAAGAATAGGTTGAGCTATAGGTTTAATATGAAACTGGTTATTAGTAGCGGTTTTTGACCTTTCTGAGAGAGATTCTTACCAAATCGCTTTATATCATAATAGTATCGACCAAGAAGTGACAAATTACGTAACAAAACACTCTATAGATTAAGGTGGATTTGATACTAAATGCCTCAAGTTAAAAACTTTTTCATTTCTTCTTTTGCAACGCCAAAAACAAGATCATTTCAAGTTCGAAGATATTTTTAATGATTCATACTTTTCGTTCAATTTCTCTTACAAGAATTACCAACCACAAATAAATTTTCATTGTAAAATGTCCATATTCTTATTCGTTTGTAAGATATCGCCAAGTTGCTACAGCTTTCTCTGGCGATTATAAAAATGTTTGAAATCCACGAAGCGCAAAACAACATTTGACGTCAATATAACAATAATAACTTCACATTATGAGGCAGTGAGAAGGGAAATGGAAAGGAATGCAAGTGGACTATTTTAAATTTCGAATAAAACGCGTTTAAAGATCAGATCCTAGGTAGGCTTTCATATAAATTTTCTTCTAAACCATGCTGTACAGCAGCACCTGCCAGGGCTACTAGTACAATCTCTTGCCCCCAAATAGAGGAGAGTTTCAACTACCATTTGTACTGGTTATCTCCAAATTCTTAATTTTGCCACTTGGATCCCTTTACTTATCACTACCTCATATATTGTACTTGTTTCACATATAGTGTTCCAAAAGCGTTTTCTTACATGGTAATTTTTGAGAATCATGTTTTTAAAGAAAGTTACACTACATGTTCTGCTCTTTTGAAAATCAAAGAAAAAAAATTGGATATCAGTACTTTCTATTTATTTGTTTTTCCTCCCTTTAATGAATACTTATTTTTATTCCAGCTCTTTTTGAAATTACCATTACTGTCCATATTTACATATTTTTATTCAGCTAAAAGAGAAGTATTTTGCACAAATATCGAATCAACTTAGAAAGTGTTCCTTTGACTAAGAGAAATTGCTTTCAGTGGTCCTATTTTCACTTCAGACAGACGTAATAGGTTTTTATTTTTAAACTAGAAAACCGCCCGTCAAGGTATGACGGGTGAAAATTGCTTTACATTTGAACGAAGCAATTGCCTGTTTGATAATATTTTGATAGTTGAAATTTTAATCCTAACTCCAGTGGATGAACCATAAACTCCAGTAGCGTTCATTGCTGACCACTTTTTGGTTTTTTCATTCTCCTAAAATTACAGTTCTACCAGTAAAATAGTTAAGTTACCGGATCCCGTTCAGCCTTGTCAAAATGAAGCATTTCCCTGCATGTCAAACAAAAAAGCATTATCAAATCAGCATGCCATGGCACGAGTGTCATTGTTGATGACGTCAGCGTTACTCGATCAGTGAATTCGCTATTATATATATGAGGATTGAAGTGGACAGTTAAAAAGGCTTTTAATTTTAGAGAATGTTCTTTTTTTAAAAATTACATTTTAAAGTATGTTCTAATTTGTCAATAAAATCTACAGGTTCTTTACAGGCATCGTCGTACAACAAACAACTAGCACTATAGTTCTGTTTCTAAAAAGAGACTTCGAGAATATTTTAACATCGACATTGTTGTATATCGCCAAAAGAGTTAATTTTCATAACATTTTACTATCCATGAATATTTATAAAAAGGTTTTTGGAATTAAATAACAGAACTAATTTCATGCACATGAATTTTAAAAGAGAAATGAGTTATGATACATGATGTTTAAAATTACTTTCAGTAGAGTGTTTCTTCCGCAGTGTTCGAGACAAACATTAAGAATTAAATAGAGAAGTAAAAAGCAGAATTTAAAACTAAAAGAATTTCATTAATGAATTTAAAAAAACTGCTCAGTTTGAAATTAGATATGAAAAAGTTAAAAATTTATAAATTTCTTACAGTCTGCGTCACTCAATGCCCAGCTGGGACCTGAAAATTGTTAAACGAGTGCATATCAGTCCAAAAAGAGTCAATGTATCATGAACAGATGTTACTGAATTATTATTATGACTATTATTATTATTATTATTATTATTATTATTATTATTATTATTATTATTATTATTATCATTATTATTATTATTATTATTATTATTATTTTGCATTCAAATTACACATCCTTACCCAGTGGCGTAGCTACAGTTTTTGCTGCCTAGCTAGTACATAAAAGAGACAAAAGTATTTAAATAAAAATAAGATAATTAAGAAGAAAGGAAACTTATTATTTTTTTCTTTTTTTTTTTATTTTTATTTTTATTTTTTTTATTTTTATTTTTTTTGGCAGAAAAAAGGAAGGAATTCAGGGTCTATCGAAAAATTCCAAAAGTGTTAAGTCAAAATTCACAATTTTAGGCAATTTTCAGTAATAACGTCAATATAAAACGAGACTTGGGGCTTTCTCCAGATCTTCGTTTCATAATTAAAGTCAGTTTTAGGTTTTCTTTGGACGTTAGGGGTTTGATACCGTAAATGTGGGCTACTTTGGCCCTAGGGTCTCTATTTGACCCGAATGGAGAAAAATACAACATTCTCTGTCAACCTTCAGGATGCAATTTTTAAACATAACCCCAAGCACTCAGTAATGTGTACCAAGCAGTTCTATTGTTCTGTTTAAGAAACGACACTAGTGGTTCTGCGTTCCTTGTGCTAACATGTGTCTTTCTAAGCTCTCAAACTTTTACCCGTAGAAGCAGTTCTAAATCAGCTAAGAGTTGAGTACCTATTTATAAACAATTTTAATATTCTATGCCAGGGCTGTCCAACTGCAAAGAGCCCACGGGTCAGAATTCCGGTCACTGATCACTTGGCGGGCAGCAGTTTGAAAACATTGAACAATAACCTCTTACCTTTTATACAATAACAATTAAAAGTTGAATTATTAATTATAAAACAATAAAAAAGATGGATTATAAAACAATTTGCTTACATTTTAATGGGAAAACTGAGGCCGATCCGCCTTCTTTACAAGGGCAGGAACGTCAACATCGATATAAGACAACATCGATGCGGGTCGCACAATATGTGTTGGCGGGCCGCCAGTTGGACAACACTGCTCTATGCCGTAGTATGGTTGCACTTCTCATTTCTGTTTAGTTTTTTTTTTTTTTTTAATTTGACAATGACAACAGATATTTTATCCTACAAATTACGACCTACTTTGGACTAGCATAGAAAAAATCCGCCTGGGATATTTAAAAAAGTAAAGAATGGCTAAAAGAAAGACTTTAAACAGGGGAAAAAAAGAAAAAACTGGAATTCGCGGTAACGGGTAAAGAGAAAGAGTGTAGATTCAATTCATCAGAGCTCAGTTACACGGCTTTCATTACGGAAGATGAAGATGAATTAAAAGTTACATACATGAGGTTTAGAAAAAGGTTTACCCAGTTGCATCTACTTCTTACAAATTTTATTAAATTTGTTGGGCAGTATACTGAATTTTATTACTGTAGAATGAAATGAGCTCAGGTTTCCAAAGATAACTCTTCATGCGAGAAGAGAAGGAGCTAATGTTGACAGTAATTGGAACGCACCAAAAAGTTCTGGAAGTGACAGAAAATTTAGGATTATTTGTTTTACGACTGTTGTTCCTTAATAAAATTATTCAACCTCCAAAACTGATGAAAAAATGACTGTTCTCCGGCGGTAATTTCTGAGACAATAACTAGATATGCACACACATTTAGGAAAAATTAATTTTCCTTAAAACAAAAATGTGTGTTTCAAACTTCTTGTAAAATGTATTTTTCTTTCAAATAAATATTTTTCCGTATGAGCACACTTCTTTTTTTGTCTTTAGTTAGTTTTACAATGATTTTAATTACGGAAAACCACTTTATGCCAAAGAAACCGAAATGCAAGGGAAACATTGGCCCATTTAAAAAACAATAATAAAGGGTAAAAATACTTGGAAATAAACTGATCATTATTCAAAAATTAAATTAAATGATCTCTAGATGTGTGAAATAAGTTTCCACAGTTTAGAAATATGAATAGTTAAAAAAATTATTGAGAAAATAATGAAAAAAGTTCCAAAATCTGGGTCGAAGTAGTCCGCGTTTACGGTAGAACAAAAGTATGATTTCCTGAATGAGAAGATGTATTGAATTTTTTCACATTAAAAGAGTGATATTTCTGCCCCCTAAAAAGTGCCGCCCGGGCCGAACCGCCCCCTCCTCCCCACCCTAGCTATGCCACTGTCCTTACCTGAAAGGAAAAGGACACTATTTTCCCAAAACAGAAATTTCCGGGAGGTATGTTTTTAGTTCTTCTACCTTAAAACCAGGAAGGGTTGTTTTCCGTTGTATATCTTGTTGGCTGTTAGGAATTGAACCTAGTGTTTTACACCTCTAAGCGGAGCTAAACGTTGAGCAATATAGTGCTTAGATTCCAATTTTCAAAGAGGACACAGTGCTTTTAACCTTGGTGGTCAGCCGGACGCTGGAACCCCCAGTGCTTAATTCCCATTTTATCGAACCACTGAAGGGATAAAAGTCTGAGTTGACCTTGAACACGGGAATCGAACATAAACCTGCGGTGTGGAAGCGCGAAGCTCAACCACTAAGTCACTGGGCTTACCAACAGTTTCTGAACAAGAAATTTATGAAGTGTTTAATAATATTTTGTTTCGAAAATATAAAGATAGAGTTAGGTGCTCCAGCTTCAAATCTGTAGTACTTAGAAGCACGGATTTGAATCGTTGTGTAAAAGAAATCTATAAAATTTTTACCCGACTGTTCTCCTTTAATGAATTTATTTTATTTTGATGTATTATTTTTACAGTATCTGTAAATTTCTTCATTCATCCCGGGTAAGAAAAAATGTAATTAGCGCAACATTTTAAAACTTATAATAGTTTATATACCTTATACTAAATTACTTGAGAAGAATTGCGACTGCAGTAACACACGTATTAATTTAACGTGCTTCAAAACGTTGTATGTGAACCTATCGGTCACTCGGTACATGTTTAGTTTTGTAAAGCAAGTACAGATAAATGAGTGGCGGATTAACAAGTTTAGGCGTCCGCCACAATGCATTTTTGGGGGTCTATCACAGAACTATGTAAAACATATATCATGTGAATTTTTGTATCCAATTCGGGGGCCCGTATGGTAATGGGGCTCTCTCACAATTGTAACATTTAGGATTCGGTAAATCCGCCAAGGGGTTTTATGCTAGAGAAAAATCAGTCGAAGTGCTGAAGATGTACTTACCATAACGAGGGAGAGCGTTATCTGTAAATTCAAAGAAAAAAAGTCTTATAATTGAACATTTAAAACACAACTACATACAATCGTAACAGTTTCATGTTACTATAAGAAGTGCATTTTATTTTATTTTATTGCTTAAGTATCTGCACTCTAAAGTCTAGTTAATAGCTTAAGTATTTTCCAGTTAATTACTCACAAAAGATTAGGATAGTTCTTTGTTTTTTGGAAGTGGATACATAATGTTTGTAAGGGAGCATAAATAAATAGCAAACTTTGAGCCCATATGAGGCAACAAATATGGTGATGCAAAATGAACGATAACGGTAGCTAACCATTATAGATATAACACGATAGATTAGACCATAGAGCATAGAAGATACTCGTAGCGATGAGCTAGATATAGCACGATAGATTAAACCATAGAGCATAGAAGATACTCATTACGACGAGCTAGATATACACGATTTTACAAAAAGAGATAATAACCCAATATATGATAAAGGTAACATATATATGATAATGTAAAACAGAGTGTTTCAAAAGTCTCTTGACATTTTCTCATGAAAAACATTTGCTCTAGAACAGGAAAGGTACGGGATAGTCAGGAAGAAAAGGACACCTGCATTTATGCCGAAATAAAACGGGATATTTTTTATTTCTAGATTGTCCAGTAGATGCAGCAGATTAGAATCAAGAATAAATCTAAAACTGATTCTTCTGTTTTACAAGCTAGGAGTAATGTTTATATTCAGTAAGTTACCACCCTATAGCCAGGGCTAAGGCAGAAATACATGAAATACACCGACAGCTCAGTCAATTCCAGCCGAGGACTGCGGTTTCGTGCTCATTAGTACTCATCAGCCCGGCATATTAGTGACTGAGCTGGAGGTGGAAAACTTCTTATGGAAGCCAAGAGTGCCAAACAAACTGGTAGCTAATATAGAATTAGCACTGACCAGACGAGGGACGGAAAAGCAATGTCACACGTCTGGTAAGTTCTAATTCTGTATTAGCTACCAGTTTGTTTGACACTCTTGGCTTCCTTAAGAGGTTTTCCACCTCCAGCTCAGTCATTCCTATGCCGGGCTGATGAGTGCTAACAAGCACGAAACTGCAGTTCTCCGCTGGAATCGACTGAGCTGGCGATGTATTTCTGCCTTAGCCCTGGCTATAGGGTGGTAACTTACTGGATATACCTGCCTTTCCTTCAATATTCGAGTGGAACCGAAACATTGCTTCGGTCACTCGTCTGGTCAATGCTAATTCTGTATTGGCTACCAGTTTGTTTGGCACTCTTGGCTTCCTTAAGAGGTTTTCCACCTCCAGCTTAGTCACTCCTATGCCGGGCTGATGAGTGCTAATAAGCACGAAACTGCAGTCCTCGGCTGGAATTGACTGAGCTGGCGGTGTATTTCATGTAGGAGAAATTACTTTAAAATTTACAAGTTTCTATTAAAGCAGAAATGAAGACATCAAAGAAAAAAGTAGGAAACCAAAACCTGCGACAGTTAAACAGTTAGTACACTCTGTAAAATAGAAATTAATGAACGATTTTGTTTACGAAGTAGCAAATTGTGCTTGCATCAATTGTTTGAAAGCACACAACCAATCGAAAAAAGGACAAGACAGGGTTTAATGTCTTAGATTTCAAAACGCAATCCCATGACAAGTATGCGAAAAGGAATACTTTATTTTTTCTAGTATAATCTAACAGTGATGAAGAAGATGACTAAATAGTTTCTGTTTTTAATTAGTAATAAGCCCTATGATTTTAGTTTAGCCTATAAAATGTTCTTTAATTGATTATTTGTAATTTTCTAATTTTCAAAGTGTTTTAATAGAAGTAAAGCATTTAAATTTGGTTAAATATCTATATCACTTATTCCTTGTTATCATTTTTATTATGCGTAAACGTGCCCCTCTCGATGCTCGAAACTTGCCCCGTGTTCGGGGCAAGTTTACGCAATCGACTTTGACTCAGAAAACATTTTTTTTACGGTTAAAAACACAAGCTGAGCAACAACTGAATATACTTAAAATATACACCGCCGGCTCAGTTATTCCATCCGAGGACTGCAGTTTCGTGCTTTTTAGCACTCATCAGCCCGGAATAGGAATCACATGAGCTGGAGGCAAAAAATCTCTTAAGGGAGCCAAGAGAGCCAAACAAACTGGTAGCTAATGCAAGGATTAGCAAACCAGATGAGCGACCGCAACAATGGTGCGGTTCAACTCAAAGATTGATGGCAAAGCACGGTATTTTGTAGTAAGTTACCGCCCTAAAGCCAGGACCAAGGCAGAAATAGCTTAACTGAATATACAAATTTTGATTTCATTAACTGCTTTATAAAACCACAATGTCTAAAATTTCCTAAGTTCAAACATGAAAATTAGAAAATTCATTGAAAAAAAATCCTTGAAATGTGCCCCGGTCTACCCTATATTTTTCCTGCAATAAATTAGTACACTCATTTGAGGTTTTAGTGTTGACACGTTCAGCAATTGCGAAAATGCGTAAAAATATAAACCTTTTCGGAAATCATCACTAAATATTAAAAATAACCCTGAAAACAGGGCTTTGAAAGAAATTTATATATAGTATTACAGAGTGCAAAATCAGATGTAAAAACCTGATATGAAAGCATTGTTTGAACGCCTCTGTAAACTTAAGGAAACTTGCTTCTGTAAATTCACGTTCAAAGACCAACTTACTAAAAGTGCACAATAGTTTTTTCCGAAGAAAAAAGCAATGAAAAACCTGACATGATTTTTTATTTATACTTTCTAACCTGTAGAAAGTGCCTTCCAATGTGTTTGTCACCGTGAAGCTAATATTATAAGTGTGGATGGCACCTTGAAAATTATGTTGGATGAATTAGCTGAGAAATCTTCAGTATATATATTAGGCACCACTCTAAAAGAGGTGCCAGCTGATCAATAAAAAAAACTTGATCAGCTGATTAAGCTGATCAAGTTTTTTTATTGTCTCTTTAATGTGAGAGGTAAAATTAGCGAAACTATTCAATAACTTTTACCGAGACTGCGACCCAATCAGAGTTCACTCCCTGCTGTAATGAATCAAATGCACTGATGCAATGACCAACGTTAATGAAGCGACAAGGCAAATTAAATTTTACAGACAGAGTAATACACAAATCAAACTGACATCGTTTTTGTCCGAAACTAGAAATTGTTGAGCAAAAACCTCTAACATGACCCCCATAAGAAAAGAAAAAACTATTTTAGAAGGTGGTAAAGTTTATGGGGATCTTTTGATAAATGTCCATATATTATTTAACCTCAGTAAAACCAACTGCAGTGGAGCCATATCACGCGTTTTCATCCAGCCCATTATTTTTTACGCAAAATTGCACACTTTTACGCAGCAAACGCTAGTTGCTAATTGATATGTGACTTTGTAGACTCCACAATTGGTGTACGAAATTTGAGATAACTACTAATTTATGTATCAAAAGCAGTCCTTCCAAAAAAGCACAACTTTCTCTATGACATAAAAAGTTAACTTTCAGAAGAATAAAGCCAATCCCACGTTATCTCAGGATCCCGCGGGATGTGCTCCTGACAGTCCCGAAATCCCACGGGACTGAGATTGGTGCGGGATTAGAAACCCTTGCATCAACGCATGCAGATATTCTTCGTATCACATAAGTAAGGTGGATTGTATGTTTAAACTTACAAAGCAATCAAGCTGATGAACATTGATTACAAGTTGAATTCTTACTTGCAATTAAAAATTCGTTAATACAAGCTTTTTTCAGCGAAATGCTAATCGACTTCAAAGACCCTACCCTATGTTTCCCTATAAATATTTCTACCTTGTACACAGAGAATTTGAATCGATTTTCTAGGATCTTTCTGGAATCGAAGCCTCTCTATAGTGCATCTGAAGAAGACACGAACAGTATCTATGCAAATGTATTTGACAATAAATAAATATGTGTATATAAGCAATGGTCATAGTTAACAACTGTATAGAATTAGTTCTGAAATAAAGTAGTTGATTAAAACTGTAAGAAATATAAACAGTGTGTCTATTTCTAAAAGAATAAGTTTCAAGGACACACACTTATAATATTGCGACAAAAAATTTAAATACGTAAGTACTTCAAATTATTATATTTGTGTTTTACTTTTTTTGTTATATATTTTCAATGTTACATTCAGTTGTCAACCCGAAACGGATTTAAATTATTTTGGAGAAATGTTAAGGCATAATTTAAAATTGTGCTACGAAATTAAGAATGGTCCATGAAAAAGCTATTACTGACTTAAAAAATGCAATTTAAGAAATGGTTTAGAATATTTAAGTGAAACTTACAGAAGGATACAGCATATCCATCAGCTAAAAAGCAATTATAAGATTTAAGTAAGTATTGAATTACAAGCATAAAAAAACTACTTTCTCTTTCATACACATTATAAATAATTTTGTTCAGTTAAATTGAGTTTAACTAGTTTTAAATAGAACAAAAGGAGAATCAAAAATAAAAATTTTAAAATAAAAAAGTATTAAAAAAAAACGAAAATGGTTGTCTGATTTTCTGAGGATTTTTTATCCTCGAGCAAGGCCGAATTATTGATCAATATCATCCGAATCATACTGCTTTAACTAATACCCCATATTTAGCTTTGTGTGGGCGAGGGTAGAATTATTCTAAATTAAAAAAGAAATCCAGTACTTAAGCTTGAGAATTTTTACTTTTCCCTTGTCATAAACTAAGAACTTGTTTTAAAAAATTTACCTTTGCTCTAACGCTAGAGCATTATATAAGAATCTTAGAAACAACTTGCAATTACCGTTTTTAAAGCAAAATTGAGAGGGAAAGCGAGAGATGTTTATAATGTTTAAGGTCATTCTTCAAAATGTGTAACTTTTCAGTCACGCCTTTTACCGTAAAAACATTAATAAACAATTCATTTAACAATGATTTTTAATTTCATCAAAAATATATCTATTTAAACCTGCCAATAATGTTTTAATAATAATTTTTATTTTAGTATATTTTTGGTTTACAACATGTGAATTCTCACCCCCGTGGCATGTCACACACCTTGTGTGACTGTTTATGTTGCTTAATAACTTGTTTAATTAAAAGTATATACCTATTTATTTATTATTCCCTTCACAAGTGTCTCAAATACTAATTGTTTAGGTATATTTAATTTTTTAATATTGTGTTTTAGTTCGTTTTAGTAAGACAAGGAGTCAAGACACACAATAAATTCTCACCCCCGTTACCTAAACACAAAATACCATTCCTCATTAACACGTGGCAGTAATGACGTCAAATTTTATTTTCCGTGATACAAGGGAGCCCCTTGTTTATTTTCAGTCATAGTTAAAGTTGTGAGATTTTTGTCGGAAAACAAGAAGATAGATTTTACTTTAAAAACTTAGTCTAGTTATTCTGACTTCTCACCTCCATGAACTTGAATTTCAGGGATGTAAATTAATGAAAAGAAATTCAGTGAACAGATTTTCATATGCTCAACTTGTGCAGACTGTATCAACGAAGAAAAAAATTATCCTGAAAAATGTATCTGTAGGTTTATATTAATGGAAAATTCCTCACCTCCGTGACAGACCTTATCAATGTCATTATTTCTGAGATGAAAATAAATGATAGAGGAGAAAAATACATCAAAAATAGGCGTTCTACCAAAATTATAAATTGCCAGTATATCCTCAAAGTTACTAAATACTATTTTTCAACATGCAATTGAAACTACTAACTAAGCCGTATTTTAATTAAGAAAGCTTAATATTATGTTCGCACTAATCATTAAAATAGCTGATTGTTTGCACAATTAACAAAATTACTACTTTGATATTAAATTAGCCTCGATTTTTCAATATGAAAAAAAATTTTCTTTGTTTTTATTTCCGTGAACCAGGCATTTTTTTTTATTTATGATTAAAATAATTGGAACTCAGCTGGGCCATTTTTTATGGTTACTTTTAGTAGGTAACACTTTCCTGTAAGAATGAAAAAAAAAAAAGAAAACAAAAGGTTCCAAAATTGAAAAATATTTGCGTTCAAAAGTTACATTTTCTGGAGAATGACCATTAAGTATTTGTTAAAAAAAGAAGAATATCACCAAAGTAGTATAAAACTTTAGAAAAAAAAATCACTGTCGAATTCGGCATTTTTTGCAAATACGTTGAATAATTTTGAAGCGATAAAAGCAAAGCCAAGTTGTGTAGTTTTGTGCCTTGCTAAGTATCACATTTCCCCAAATTGTAGGATGAATCATGAACTTGAGAGGTAGGAACGCTTACCTAGAGAAATGCCAAATTCAAAGAAAAAAGTCACGAAATGGAATCCTTTCATGCAAGTAACCAACTGGTTTGATCACTTTCACGTTCGCAATAATGGAATCGAGTAGCAAGTCCTGTCTAACGAAAGTACTGGGCGTACTTGAAGTTAACTCTGAAGATAATCTTTAAAAAAAATCTACTTTTCTAGAAGACAACAATCTAAATGATGTTTTAATGGCCAAAAAAATGGTACTTTACTTCAATAATTTACCATGAAAGACTGGGATGAGTTTTATAACAGTAAAACAGAAGACAGCTCTTATGGTCGGAGTCAACTTACGATGTTGAAGCTTTTGGCGATCAAAATTCTGCGTAATTAAAACGATTTTAAGGAATTAAATTTTCGAGAGTAAATTACCAAATCATTGAAAAATCATAGGTGAAAATCATTGAAGCTTCGCTGCTCAAACTTTATTGTAAATTTCTGGGAAAATTTTTTTATGACATTGCTTGCTGGTAATATGACAATCTATCTCAATTTTCTCAAGTCAGCACTTGTACTAGACTTGTTTTCTCACCTTGACATAATATTAAACCTTCAACTCATGGACTAAGGCATCGGGAAACCTAAAGCAATACACAAAAAAAATGTTTCCAGTAGTTTATAGGACATTTTAGGCAGAAAGAAGCTATGAATTATTTTGATCACACATGGCAATAATACAGAAATCTTAATGAAAGGTCAAAAGAATGAAGAAATTTAATCCTGAGGAATAAAAGAAGTTTCAGAATTGTTTATCCACGGGTTCTTATATTCCCGTCATCTTCGATGCCAATCAAAATCTCGAAACAACAGTATATCCATCTAAAAAGGAGTCTTCATGGAAGTATTGATTAGTGAAGAACATCAGACTTGAAAGAAGTGAAGGTTGAAGGTATGCAATGAGCCAGTTTTCTTCAATCCGATTATGAAGCATTGCGGCATCATATGGCAATGTTCAATCATTTTACCATAATGGCAATGTTCTATCATTGATCGTTAACGGCTGTCATAATTGAATCATTTTTATTTCTTAGGTGCCAATTCAATGCATTACAGGTTATTTTTCATGCCTGGTAAACAGCGATGCTCAAAACTATTCTTATCGCACATTTCATTGTCATCAATGCAATAAGAAATTGCAAACTAAATACGACTAAAAGGTCTAACTGAAAAAAATAGAAATGAAGGGCTCGGGCAAGAGTATGATATGCCACAAGTTGTGAATATTTCAGTAGGTCAATTTCCAACTTATAAAAAATATTTGTTGTTTTTTTCAAAGGTATTATATATTCTATATTCTGCAATGCTAAAAACAGATATGTTTTTCGCCAACTGACACAATCCATTGTCATGTTAATTTCAATTTTAGTTATGAGAAACAAAAATTTTTATCTAAAAGTCACTTCTTGTGGCTTATCACATTTCTGTCCCAAGCCCTTCAAATCAAAAACTGCAATTTAAATGTAACATCGTAATAAAATTTTATCAGCCTCTGAAAAGAAGTCTACAAGAAATCAAAGTTTTAGGTGATTGCCATCAGGCCGCCGAAAGCCGAGGTAGGCCCCTTAACAGTTTGGTCCTTCGGCCCCTTTCCCCTGATAAAACTTTATAATACTCCGATCCCGAGTCGGGACCCTCAACAGTCGGGCCAGTAATTTCTGACTTGGCTGACATGGCCTTTCGTCGACGCTGATTTCCATGCGTACTGCCGCACATGTATCTAAAGAAATCCTAGTCAGGACACTCGAATGCGGAGGTATCCGACAACAACTTTTTTTTTTTTTTTGAAATTATATCAACACAATCCGTTAAGTTTTTAATAAGTAATATTTCAGAACATTAATGATACGATCCAGAAATTTATTATGACTTTTTAGTTTCACATCGCATCAATCATTGATGAAACCGATAACCTAAACGAAAAGTTTCTTGTCAGTCATACGTGGCCTGAAAAAAAAGGTTCAGTCAGTGCCGGTTGATGGTGACTGACATGGCATCTAACATGCTAATTTTGTCTTGCATTAGCCTTTGAGCGTCATTTTACAAAATGATCTTGGGTTAAAAGATGTCATGAGCGAATGGGACTACTATAACTATTTTTAATTCAGGCTGGAAATAGTTACGCAATTTTCAAGTCTAAGTTGCAAGCTGAAAACTAGTACTCACCTCCATGCCAGGAAAGGAAAATCCATAGCAGGAGCGATAATATGCAACAGGACTTAATAGCCATATTTTCCACTACTTAAACTCTGTACGAACAAAACACAGAGCGAAGCTATATATCCTGGGTTATGCACCAACTGGTAACCACTAATTATTCATGCTGCGAGGCACCTGTGTTTACTCATCATTTATGTCGTCGTTAAATGCCCGCAAATTGCCTGCTATTGGTGTAATTCTTTCACTTAACTCTGGATGGTACAATCAGCTCTTTTTTCTCGGCATAATTCAAAAAAATTGAAAGCTTTGAAATTTTACACCTCCAAGCGATTCTCTTGGCAAGTTGGATCAGATGCTATTTAGCGATTTTATTTCTGGAAGACGTCACCAAAAAGGAAATTGCGATTGTGAAAATTCTCCCGTCGCAAAAAAAAGTTTATTTACGCCCATCATTTTTGGTGGCATTTAATTCTTGTTAATAATAGCCCAACGGCCATTTTTGGTCACTGAAATGTATGTATGGCTTGCAAGACAGCGTTAGTGCATTGTTTTATCAGTCAACATATGAAGGAGTGAGAAGCAAAGGGATGTAAGTGGACATTTTCAAGTTTTGAGTAAAACGCATACAAAGATAATGTCCTAGGTAGGTTTTCATTGATTTTTTTTCCCTAAATCATGCTGTACAGCAGCCCCTACCAGAACTACTAGTACTATCTCTTGCCCCAAGACAGAGGAGAGGTGCTTCTACTATTTGTACTGGTTATCTCCAATTTTTAAATTTGGCCCCTTACACCCCTTTGCTTCTCGTTGCCTCATATGCCGAATTTACAAGGATTTGTCTGCCACACAAAAATAATTTTCAAAACAAGCACATGCTAACTGATCTATGAAGCTTCCTAAGAAACTAAGTGAACAAATTTCAGATTTCAAATTACATTAAACTCCCGATTATCCGCGGAGTTGGGTGGCACAAGTACCGCGGATAATAAAAATCGTGGATAAGCCGCAAAAAGGCTAAACTGAGGGACAGTTAAGGTAAAAATTGCAATTCCTCAATAACTTAGAAATATTGATGCATAATACTTTCTTCAAAAAGTGAAAATATTACAGTACAGTAAAAATGTTCTGTACCTGTATTTTTGCACAACAGAGCTTAACATCAATAAAGAACAAGTGTATGTACGATGAAAAAAGTAGAATAAATAAAAAGAATAAAATAAAACTGAGTTTATTTACAATTTTTCGACAAAAAAAAAAAAAAACATCCATTGATATTAGTTTTTTACTGCGAAAATACATGTTCCTGATTGTTAAATGACTCGCGGATAATCGAGAGTTTACTGTAATCATTTGGAGAGGGATATCATAGCTCATAACATTATAGAAAATCCATATTCCTGATTGTTAAAAGACTCGCGGATAATCGGGAGTTTACTGCAATCATTTGGAGAGGGATATCATAGCTCATAACATTATCAATAAGAGGATTTTTTGATCAATGATTAAAAAGCAAATTACCTGAGCAGTAAAAATAACAACGAATAATTTATTAATTTATTATTTTTAAAATTTTGTTAAGAACTATGTAAAGACTATGTAAAATTAAGTAAAAAGTAGGTGGTATTTTTTAACAGGAATTTTTCTTTTCTATTTGATTCATTTTTACGTCGGTTCGTTTTTTACGCTAATTAAAACTCTCCCTGGCGATGAAAAAGTTTCGAACTGAGCCTTAACGAAAAATTGAGTTCAAAAACTACTGAAAACTAATATTGCACTTGTTTTAAATCTCTTAAGAACTTTGTACGGAGATTATCTTAAGCAGTTTTTACGGGTATTCAAATAAAAAACGAGCTGATGTGTGCATCACATGACTCCCTTTTGCTCCAATTTTAATGTCATTTTCCCATTATTTTCAATTTTAATGTGATTCAATAGTTTACTCTCTAAATATCACCAACAGTGGCCAAATTGAAACTGATTTAAAAAACAAATCGCCAAATTTGTTGCCAAATTGGCGACAAAACTTGGCGACCAAAAAACTGGTGATATATCGCCAAGTGTCCGCCAAATTATAACACCACTTGAGTAAACATCGAAATTAACAATGATTCCCCCCCCCCAAAAGAAGGCAAAAGAACCCTTTAGAAACACCGGAATGCAACCAAAAGGCGAGGTGCACAACTAGATGCCACTAGGAATCTAGTTACCGAATTTCAACTTTCTAGGACATACCGTTCTTGAGTTATGCGAAATACATATGCACATACGTACATACATACATACGTACATACGGACGGCACGAGAAAAGTCGCTGTAATTAACTCGGGGAATGTCCATATAGATACTTCGGGTTTTTATACGTTCTTAGGCATTTATCCGCGTGTGGTCGGGTTGAAAAAAAAACTCAGCATTAATTCGGGGATAAGCAAAATGGAAATTAAGGCCGAATTTTGAGTGAAAATTTTTTCGCGAAAACAAGCGAATATGTCTTTTTTTTTGTAAAAGGAAGTAAAAAATTAAAACATGAACACCAGTAAATATGAGTCATACGTCTGCTTGAAAAAAGTTTAAACAAACCATTGCAAATGCTTATATGCATACCACGATGAAGTAAGCCATGTGAACGAATGCCGTTTCGACACTTGTTTCTACATATTTACGATGAAACGATTGGAACCAAGCATTTTTACGAACAATCGACAGTAACTTGATAAGAGATTTACTGCTATTTCAGTTGATTTTGGCAAGTTTCTTATTGAACGCGAATGCTAATTAAAGGTCATTACTTTCATTCTTGTAAAATATCATTATTATAAATGTTTTTGCAATAAATAAATGGTATAGTTGGGCACGGAGAGATGGCAGATGAACTGCAAGCAGAAACAGAGGACTTCGTTTTGTATTAAGTAGTATCAGTCTGTAGTACAAACGTAGTAGCGTGTGTAGTAAAAACTTCATTGCTTGCGTGTTCTTGCTAATCCTACCTATTACAAAACGAAGTGTCTCGTTTCCATTTCCAGCTCATCCACCATTTCTCCGTGGCACAACTATACTCTGTCATCTCCTATTGGCATAAGTATATATATCTGTAAACTTGTTTTCAATGTTTCAATAATAAAAGTTTTTTCCTTTCAACATATGTAGTATTTTTCAAATTCAATCCAGAAGCTGCAAATAATGTCCTAGTCTTGTAAATTTTATATTTTACCTTAAAACATCATTTGGCACCTTTTTCTTGCTTTACCCCCACTGAAATATGTCCTTTTTTTTCACTCTAAACTACATAAAATGTCTTTTCAATTTGCTCGAAATTGTACGGTGCGTTTTTACGTATTTATAGCAAAACATCAATAACATTGAAAATATAACTTTTTTTTTTTTACTTCAACAATATGTCGTTCTTCCGAATAGACGATAAGTTCCAATTTCATCTTCTACTATACACCACTGGCTCTCAATCTTTTTCGGCCCATCGCTTCCCCTTAGAGGTTGACTGGCAAATATCGCTACCCCCCCCCCCCCCTCCTTTTTCCTTAAAAAAACCATAAGTTGGCTCTAACAAGCATCGATATTACTGAAAACATAAACGCCTAGTTTTGATTTGAAGTAAAATGTGCATAATAAGTAATTGAATCTAATCACACTTAAATAAAAGAAAAGTGTCCTTTTTATGTTTTTTTAATTTTTTCTTCAGAATGAATTGATAAGCATTGGAAGTGAAATACATAACTAAGACCATTGACAACGACGAATGATTGACGCGTTTTTCGTGAAACTAGCGAAAGAAACCTGATTTCTTTCACAATACTTCGTTTCAAAATCTATCACAGGACTTGGGGTCTCTGTTTCACGAATGAAAGTCTTTATTCCCTCCATTTTATTTCTTCTCAACAGTCTGGAGTCGAAGGTTAAAAATTCTAAGAATCGGAGTCGGTCATTTTTCCTCAAACCCCTCAACTCTGCCAAAATCAGAGTCGAATGCTCCAAAATTTACGGAGTCGAAGGCAGCCCTTATACTTCTGACTCCGCAGTCCTGGAAAAAGGAACAATTTCGAATTTTGGGAAAATCCCTTAGAGAAGGTGTATTAGGATCTGACCCAAGGAAAGGGCGTGCACAGGGTAGGGCGGGGGGAAATGGACTCCTGTTAGCTCGGGCCCGAGCCTGAAGGAGGCCCAAGGTTTTAAACATGAGGGGTGAAATATATGTAGGAACGTAGGGGTAAACAACATGAAGAGGGCCAGTAAAAGTCATTTGTGACGGGTCCCAAAATTTCCGTTTACTACCCTGACCTTGAACCAAAATTTCATGCATCTGGACCCTTTCATTTAGTCAGAAAGCGATCAACAAACACACAGTCAGACAAACAAAGGTTTTTTAAAATACAGATTACACCAATTGGGGTTAAATCAGAATTAGATTTTTCAGGAAGAAGTTGAAGTACTCAACTATTATTTCTTGCGGTTACTGAAGTAATTACTCCCAAATTTAGAAGGAGGCCTGTTTCACAACGAAGCATTAAAAAGGCTAAGGATGCTATTGTATCAATGCTCTTTGTAAGTTATAAAGGTCCAAAGAACATTAATTATTGTTTTTGTTAATGCCTTAGCAATAATGGAATGCCAGTGTCCTCGTATACATACAATTCAAGTTTTATCATCACCTTAATTACCCTTATCATCCTGAATTAATACAAGAAGAAACCAACAGAAATCAAAGCATTAATTTATACATTACTCAAACAATAGAAAAGGGGGAGAAACTTCGCATGAACTACTGCTAAGATATAATTATTGTCCTGTTAAACAAGTAATATAATGTCTATATCTCTTTTGTCACTCTGTAATGACGACTTCCAATCAATGCGTCTGACTGTTCGAGGCATAAAAAAAAAAGACATCCGAGTCGTAAATACGCATCTCTATGGCTGTGATTTTGCAAGCATCCTCAGCTGGGTAACATATCAATAGACATATTCGACGAGGATTTAACGCGAATCTTGAAAAACATCGTGCACATTACCAAGTCATTAAAATTTTCCATGCCTTTTATCAGCTATGGATCAATAGCGAAGATTCGTTACGGTACTTATACACTAGTTTTAAAAAATGCAATTACTAGTTTTTACTGGATAAAAGACGCTCAGTAAGACGGGAATCTACTTTCTTCTTTTGGCCGGTTTTATCACCTGCGAGATATAACGATTAAGTCTGGCTGTCTAAATAACCTCTTTTTTAATCGTCACAGTTTCATTGCTTCATGTACAACAGCTTTATTACCACGGTGAATTCTCGGCATCATTACATGCCGATGCCATATTATCTCATCTAAATGCGTAGTTAATTTCTGCCGCTATGTCATTTTAATGCGTGCGCAAATGCAAGTATGTCCTGTTTAGAATAGTTATTGACTTTGCTTTCTATAAGTTTTCGCTTCCCTGCAAAAAATCAATAGAGCCCCTAACCGTCAATTAGCCGCCCCCCTCCCCTCATATAATGCATTTTTTAAATTAGTGATTGTTACTTTTTTTTTAATTACGTACTTGAATATTTCTGCTTAGATTTTGAATTCATTCGTTTTAATGTTTCAATTGGTTATTAGTATTTTAAGTGTTTTTAACTACTGGTTTAACTCTTACGGGGAAGGTATGTGGATTTTTTTTTTATCCTGATTTCTAGAAACTTGATAAGTTATATACAAAAACACAATGAAACATTAGCTTAGCATTGTTCAAATTTCAGCCAATCTTTTAATTTCAATTCAGGTAAACACTTTCCAAAACTACTCTCCACTTCAGATCTTGATTTTTGTACAGTTTTCAGATTCTATATGGAAGTAGATTTATTTGGTGAATGATTCAACTTTCGCGTATTTGTAAGCGATTTGAGGTCTTGGTATGTTATTTCTTTTATCTAAGATTTGCTGCTTTTCCGAAAGAATATATGTCGAGTTTTAGTTTCCCCCCAACTTTTTACAAAAGCATTAATTTTTAAAGCTTGTGCATTACTTTTTTTTTTGTTTATTATTTTTCCTTTTTGGTTTTTTGAGCCGAGGGTCCCTCAGTGGCGTGGGCCCCTTTGTTCCGCGGGATCTGTAAGATATGCAGGTCCGGGCATGGCTTTACGACTATTTCATACTTCTTGGATGAGCTTCTATGACATAAAGTCTGGTTGGTGCGCCAAAAAAATGGGGAGGAGGAAGGTCATAGGAGATGTATGTAGGAGCAGCACCCGTAAAGTAGATGTTTTATCTTTATTTTTTGGAAAATTGGGCAAGATTTGATTTTAACGTCATTGTTGATTAAATGACCTTCTCTAAAAAAATTGCGATGGATGGTCACAGTAGACTTCTTCCTTCCAATTTAAATCTCCATTTTAATTTTTAGTAAATGACAAGAGAAAAATGTAAAACACTTTCTAATTAAGTTAATTCTTCTTTCTTCTAACACGTGAGTTGATCAACATTTTAATCGATCGTTAACTTTGAGCTGAGAAAACTGGAGGGGCAAGGCCCCTTTACTTTGGTGGAAGGAGGGGGAAAGTTGTCAATTCACCTCGTACGAGCCGCCCATGGAAACCTGGTTGTTTCAGGTTGCGCTTGTCTTTCAAGAATTTGAATTATTTATTTATTTTTGCATAAATTACTTGCCTTACAATTATACAAACTTATTCATAAAATCTACTAAGGGTAAAACTTTGATGCAGAGCTTGACAATAATCACGGACCAAAATTTTCGCATAAATAATTGGTGTGAGTGCGTGTGTGGGGGGGGGGGTGCAGAGCCTCAAATCAATCAACGGTAAGCAAAAGCTGTACACACGCTTATATCAAGGATGTCCGCGAGGGGAGAAGGGGGGAAGGGTCACGGCGCTGACTACGCCATTAAAATTTTTTACGGGGTGTTTTTTTTATTTTCTTTCTTTTTTTTTTGTTTGGGCAGGAGATTTACATTCTTGGAGTTCCTTCGTGGTGTTTTTGGGAGTGCTGAATGGATCTTGAAGGATGGACATCCTTGTCAATAGAAGAAAAGGAAAATCAGCAAAGTAAAAATCCCATGCCCTTCCCCTCCATGAAAGAATTTAATTAAAATATGCTTTATACAAGTGAAATAAATTGCACCCCTTTCCTCCAGGAAGGAAACATTATTTATTTAAATAAGCATTACACATAGAAAAAGGGAAATCCCCCCCCCCCTCCTGAAGAAAAATTTAACTAAAATACACATTTCAATTAGAGCAGAATGAAAATCCCCCATTTCTCCATAAAATGTTTTAAGTAGGGATTAACAAAATATAAACTTTGAAGCTGGTTTACGGTACGTATCAAATGTTGGAAGGAAGAAAAAAAAGATGTAATAGTTATTATTTTTAAATCTAAATGTTATGCTCTTTCTTGCTCCAATACTGAAACAAAGCCAGTTTGCATAACTGTTGCGTGGTAACCTATAAGCACTTTTATCAAAAGTTAAAGAAACTTTTTTCGAACTTTAGTTATACAGTAATACAGTATTATATAATTTAGACTGCAAAAACCAACCAATAAACACATCATTTTCAATCTTTTAAGTATATTGTAATATGTCAGAATTAATCAGTTAAAAGTAGGATTGCGTACAAGCTTAATTTTTTCCACTGATATTTCCTGCCGCCGTCAGGTAGCGATACATCCACTAACATATCGCTCACCGCCGACAAGAATGGCGCATCTCAAAAAAAAAAAAAAAAAAAAAAGAATGTAACAATTATTGATTTAAAACATAAATTTAATGATCTTTATTGCCACAACACTTCTACAAAGTTTTGCATAACTGGTGCGTGCTGTCATATGAAAAATTTTAACAATAGTGACACAGCATTATAATTTTACAATTCAGTAGAAAATGATTCTGACTTTAATTCTACACTGTTAAAACAGATCAGAAAATATTACATCATAAATGTTTCACGGATATTCTACTATTGAGAACAAATCAATCAACTTAAAGCAACATTACGTAAAACCTTAATTTTTCTCCTACACTGTTTTTTTTTTATTTAAACTTTTAATTTTTTAATTTTATTTTCATTGTTATCAATTGAAAAACTAATTTGTTTATTTTAAGATATTTCCCTGTTTTCACCGATCAGCGACGTTAACAATAGAAAGCAACTGATGAAAAAACAGGCATGTCGTTTAGGGGTGGGGGGGTAATTTCCCCTTCGTTTTGAGAAATCTGAAGGAGTTATATGTGTTTGTACGAATTTAGAGTTTTTTGCTTAATACATGTCGAGTATAATACCCCCTCCCCCCTAGACTCGCCGCCCATAACTCATCACAAAAATAAAAATGACAGCAACAACAGAATATTTAAAATTTCTGCGAAAAGGCTACGTAGCTATTTGACTTATTGACGGTATCAGAAATGAAATACTTCCTTGCCGAATTCGGCTTTTTCTGCAAAGATATTTCTTCAAAGGATTAAGTTCTTACTTGAACTGGAAAACTTCTTTCTGAAAAAGGTATTTGGCTTTTGGTTGCATAACCAGTAATACCCGCAAATCAAAAAATTATATAACAAGTGCTAAAAGAACAAGAGAAAAATAGTGTTTTGTTTCATTGTATCATTTTTATGAGTTAGAATGAAGTCTCGTTACAACAAACTTCAAGCGACAGCGCAGCAAAGTTTGTCCAATCGTTGTAAATGGAATATAAGCAATGTAATGACAATTAAAATGAAACTGAAAATATATTTCGTTGAAACGAATGTTTCGCTGTATTGTTGTTCGTTGTAACGGGTTTCACTGTATGTACTTACACGGAGAGACACGGAGAAATTTGTCCAAGGGAATCAAGTTCTTTTGTTAAGTTTACCCGCCGGTCAGTTAAGAAAGAAGTCAGATGGGAAAATGTAACAAAAGGCAACACGTGTTGTTTGCATTTGCAGGTGCGTTGCTGGTTGCGTTGTGCTATAGTTACAAAGCAAAAGAATAGCTGAAAATCTTCGAAATTCATGCCATTTTGTCGAGAGATCTTAAGTTGAAACTTTCACTACAGATATTTTTAAAATAAACCCTGAAAAGTTGATTAGAATCACTTTTATCAAAGATGGTACCTCAACAGTTTCTTCCATTGTTTATGCTTTGGGCACTGAAATCAGGTAAGTTTTCTACGCATAAAATATATCATGTGATTGTGCGTAATATATTCGAAATCCTTTTGTGTTCAAAATGCTTTCATGAAAAATTATTGCTATTTTGTGGTAAAATGTGTCGTTTGAAATATTGCCTTAGAAATTTATAACGCTTGGTAAATCCATCTGCACGTGTTTGAAATTTTTACACATATTTTTCCACTTTATTCCTGGAGTTTTGAACTTTGACTTTTAATAGTGTGATGTATTCGAATATACTGCTGTGAGCAGGTAATCGGCAGTATCTGTTGAAATGAGTTTTCGAGGAAACGCATTTTGGATTCCATAATAACAATAGGGAAATGCTTGAATTAGACGTTTTTTTCGCGCTTTGTTTTCAGCGGAAACCAAATAAGTAAGCTTGTACAGTTAATCTAGCGCACAATAGATGACAAAAATGCCAAAAAACAAAAATGAAAAGTTCGTATTTTAGGTTTAAAAATTACTAAAGTTTGAAATAAATTCAACCAAGAATTGGAATTTTTGCATCGCTCATATCGCCACCTCAAAGTAACAGTAGGCTCTCTTAAGCAATAAATAAATACCTTTGTGCCGAGGAATAACAGGAAATATCCAACGTTGTTTACAGGGAATCATGCAATAAGTTTTGACTTTGAGTTCCATTTTGTCTTGTTTTACTTTTGTTAATTGCTTATTTTGATATTTAAGGTGTCTGATGTCCATTTTCATTGCTTTTACTGGCTGTCTTTACATCTAGAAGCTCACACCTTTGAATTGAAAAGGGGTTCCTTGAAACCCCGAAACACGTGTATTCTGTAATCTGTTTATTTGTGCTAGACAACGTTGGATATGTCTTGTCATCTTATTGTTATTCTAAATCTTACGTGTCTTACTGTTGTTCTAAGGCGACAATATTATCATCGCGATGTTATGTTGTTTTGTTGGGAATTGTTTGACCAGCGCCATGGGGGATTTGTTGCGTAAGTAAAATAATAGTTTGGAGAAGAGGGGAATCGTAAAACTATGCTAAAAGTTTCATATATTTTTTTAGCATAAATTGTAAAATTCTTCGTAACTACTAATTCAACTAGAAAATATTTTAATTTGAAAATACTGTTTCGCAAATCTTGCTGACTGTAAAAAAGAGACGGAGAAATAAAAATTAAAAAAAAAAACCTAAATTTGTCTTAGGGCCTTCTAATGTAAGGAAAAACGTAATTCTTTATAGTAAAATAATGGTTTTTAACTAAATAATATCTTTGTACCAAAATCGATCATTTCAATTTCTAAATTTTTTTTCGAGCATTTGTCAGTCATAAACATATCAAAAAGTAATTAATACTTAATATACGATAAAAACTAAAAAATATTAAAATGCATTATAAAGCAAAATACATTCATTTATTCTTGTCTAAATTTCACATGTTACATTACGTCGTTTGTGCTAAGAAGCTGAATACATACATGTAATTGTTGCCTCATATTGATTTATAAATTTTTTACTTAAATGCTCGAACAAACTAAAGAATACTTATGCTTGTAGTTATAAGCGTTTCGGAACATCTTTTTTTTTCATAACTTATCTTTGAATCTTTTCACCTTTTATCATCGTAATATTATATAAATTCAAGGCAGGTAATTCATAAAATTAAGCAAAGTTTTTTAGTTCAACTAGTTTTTGTTGCAATTTTCATTATTTTTTCTTCCCTACGATTGTGTATCGCTGTTTGGTAGTTTTGCATTTATTGTGTTTTCGTAACTTAAATTCGATGTACGTTAGCAAAAGTTGAGTGCATTTGACATCACTTTGAAATTTTATTTCTTTGCCCTTTTATTTTTTGGAAAGAGTAGTCTATTTCTTCCCAAATTGGATATCGATGTCGGTTACCTAGATTAAAGGCAGTGTTTTGAACCACTAGATCACATGGGTAGTTAGTTTTGCTCTAAAAACAACTTTGTTACTTTCAGTCAATTTTTCAACCGTTCTCCACTCAGTGAGTTCAGCTCAACAAGTGTTTTTTTTTTTTTTTTTGTGTTATTTGAAATGGTTTAAGAAACAAATTGTATAAAACATTTATCATATTACATGATTTAGTTAGTAGCAAGACTCGCAATTTGTTAATTTTGCAATTTCACTCCTCTTTCATCTCAGTTACAAATCGAAGCTAAGATTATCATAATCCTCCTGAGACAGCCAATATACCGTAGTAATTTAAATACGTGGTAACTGGTAATCAAGGAAAAAGAAAAGAATATATTGTATGCCCAATTCATCGAAAAAGTACGAGTAAATGCTTCCCTTACAAAAAACTAAGCACACGGTAAAGTGCGTAAATTTGAAAAATTCATTCATATATAATTTTGCTTTTCTGAACAAATTCACTCGAAACTGTTTGGAATGTTGGGCTGCCGCAGGAAGTTAGTTTAAAAGATAATGAGACCTTATTATGAAACCGAATTATATGAGGCCTTCCCCCCCCCCCCCGATGACCATCATTTCAAATATTTCTCCGGCGACGGTAAAAGGTTACTCAAAATATTGTGTATTTAAGGAACAACAAAATACATACACATATACACATATATAACATATGCACCGCGCTAATCTAGGTCTGTAGGTGGAGGAGGAAGCAAAAGCTCCACATGCACTCATGAAATTCGATCCCTTTGCCCCCCTCCCACCAAAAATTGTCACGCTACGCCTATGTTCTCGTTGATTTTACCTATTAGAAAATGTAGTGGTCTGTTTTCGCTTCTAGACCACATGCCGTTCTTCGTGGACAAGCTTTACCTGTTCTCACCTGAAGATTATAGATCATGCCTAATAACACCTTGCTCATCTTCCAGATTGTTTTTGGTAACATTTCCATTAGTGAGGTGTAGGAGCGTGCACAGAAATGGGGGAGGGGGGCAGTCACAAATGACTTTTCCGGTCTCCCCCTCTGTATTGTTTAATCCTATATTTCACGCCTAGTTTTAAAAATATTGGCCCCCTTCAATCTCGGGCCCGGGCCCAACAGGTGCCCCTTCTCCCCCCCCCCCTCCCCTGTGCACACCCCTGGTGAGGTGTCTCTGATCGACCACAAACAAGTTTCGCCAAATACGATCAATCGTTGCCAAAGAACTTTCATGATTGCAAAGTTTACGGTCACAATCTTGCGATGCAAACATGAATCGCATTCAACGATTATCGCTGAATATTCGGCACAATATCACATTTGGAGGAGCAATTCGGCACAGATGACCAATGAAACTCCGGTAGCGGAAAAGTAGTAATTTAACGGTTACAAGAAAAAATTAACATATAATGTGCACTGCAATGACGATTTCTAGTTCAAAGCGGCATCGAAAGAAATTAACCTTTTGGATTCATTTGATCTGCCCTTTTAAGACAAATCGTGCATAAAGTGATGCATTTTAGAATGATTGTAAATATTCTATTATTTTGAAGTCAATTCCAAGATTATGCCCTTATGACTTAGAGTGCTCTTGGGGAAAATGAAATTCTTAATGCAGTTTCGTATCGAACAGAGCCCAGGTGCCTCCATCTATTGGGAGAAACTGGGTTTCAAATTTCACTTGCCAATTGCATCCGCCGATAGTGGTGATACATGAAAGAATGGATGTTATATTGTGGGATCACTAGGTCTGCAAAAGACAGTGCCTCTAACACAGCAGTATTAGAAAGAAGAAGAAGATTATGAACTTAATATGTTCCTCAAGTTTATTCTTCTATCAGGCAAATTAACTAAACGATAAATATTATCTACAAGAAAAGAAACAAAAGTCAGCATTTCACATTTACTCTTTTTAAACTGCAAAGCAGTTTAGAAAGGCCAGCAGCGGTTTTTTACTGCTGTCCAAAGTAAAAACTTCCTCTCGCGTTTTCACAAAATATGTTAGTATTTAATAGACAAAATCACTATCACAATTCACAATTTCATTTTTTCTTCCTTCTAGATTTGAGTATTCCTAGACGTATCCCATGCTACAACCAACGTACAAGAGAGGAAGGTTTTTGTACTTTCAACAAAACTTGTGATGATTCCTCAAATCACGTTAAGATTGGATTTTGTATAGAAGGATCATCAAATGGACTTTGTTGTAAACATCTAGACCATTTTGATTCGTTTATGACGGTTGATCGTGATTTAATTTTTGACAATTTTACGAATAATGAAATAAGAGACCGCATTCTCTTGCGCGCGCATGATGAAAGGTACCCAGTAGCAACATCTGAGTCTCACAACGAGAGAAGACCTGTATCTTCATCAGATGATCATAGCCTGAGAAAGCCAGTTACAAAGGAAGAGTCTCATGATTTACGAAGGCCGGTACCATTGCAACAATCTCATGATTTACGGTGGCCCGTACTAGAAGATGATACTCATGATTTGAGGAATCCAATTGTGGAGGATACCATCCCTCATCAGTCAAATGTCTCAGAAACTATTCAAGAAGATTCTTTGAAGCACACATCTCCATTGGTGGATAACTTTGAAAACTTGGAATCATCTTTAGAAGCTGACATGATTGGACTACTTTCGCAAACCATCGACGAAAGCGATATTTTTGTTGGCCGCTCAGGCGAAAACATAATGAATGACATTTCTCAAAGTTAGTTGCTAATAGTATGTTTAAATATTATTATTCAAATGACGATACGCCTTGAAATAATGTTTCATATAATACCCTATAGTTTGTGGAAGATCTGGTCGAAGTCTGATGGCGAGGCTGGTTGGTGGACATCAATCGCCCTATCTCCGATGGCCGTGGATGGTAAGTTTAATGTAGATACATTTAATAAGAATAAATCTTGATTTTTTAAAAATATGACTAAACCTGTAGTTCTTGGAATCCACCAAATATTCAACATGCTATCAGACTTACTTTTATATTAATGTTGAAAACTTTCTGGATAAGGAATTGAGCCCTTCTGATTTAGAGGAAACTAAAAACTAAGGGAGGTTTGACCCATAGTGAGACTTGACCCATGATGATCTTTTTCATGAAAAGGATAATTAGGGTAAAGTTTAGTCATATTATTGGTTAGATATAGACTTGACCCATGATGATCTTTTCATGAAATGGATAATTAGGGTAAAGTTTAGTCATATTATTGATTGATCAGTTACACAACAGTATTTTGAAGGGACAAAGCATTTCAGAATTGTCAGTGGTTTTCAAGAAATTCAGTGTTAAATGCTACTGCACCTTTCAAGTAAAATTTAAAGATTTCGGAATTTGGTTAAATTTCAATCTCCAGTTTTGAGGGAAATGAATTTCAAAGGTATACATGTTTTAGTTACTTTTCTAGCTATTATTGGTATGAAGTAGTTTTACATAACTTTAATCTAAGTTGTTTAAAATTTAAAATAAACAGAAGAAAGCTACATAAGGAGACATGATTTAAGCTAACGAGGGAGACTTTGCCAAAAAACTAATCTTGTATTTTTGTTTAATTTGATGTTTTATCAGTGAATTATTTATGTATGAATAGCTGAAGTATTTTGATTTAGGCCTAATGATTTAATTTCTTTAAGCAATAACTCTAGTATTGTGGATATGAAAGCCTGATTTTTTATTTTTAGTAATTGAATTAGTAAAATATATAATATTTTGTCTAATAAATTCTTTTTATTAGACAAATAGCTAAAACACTGATGATCTTCAAGCCCAATGATTTGTCACTGAATAAAATAGCTGAAATATTCTTTAGATCTGAACTGATAAAGTTCTACTACTTTTCTGCTAATATGGATTAAGATTTATTAAAAAAAAAAATATATATATATATATATATATATATATATATATATATATATATATATATATATATATATATATATATATATATATATATATATATATAATTATTTCGTTCTAACTATTTTACAAAGAAAAGGAAAACAAAAAACCAAAATATGGGTCAAGGTATCCCGTTTCCAATTTTCCCTACATAATGCGAATCTGTGAATTGTAAGTGGCATGTAATGGTAATGTGGATTGTTGGACTCAATCACATTAAACTTGAGGATAGTACATACATTCCAGCAAAATAAAATGAATAAAATATATGTCTGAAATTGACAGTGTGTGTGTGTTACGAACAAGAGCATATCCAGAAATAGTTTCTGTTGGGATTTCTGGGGAATAAAAAGTGGTTTTTTTCTCGTAAAACTTTTCAACAAGAGCAATTCTTGCTTGCGTAGTGAAGCTCTGGTAATACTTTTTTTTTTACCAAGAAAGAGATTTCACCAAAATCGCTTTATAGAACGAAGCTGATCATGCTTACAAAGGACAATACTGGCTGGTGATACAAATAATTTTGATCTTATTTCCTATTGTGATTCTGATTAGCTGCTGACTTACCATTTTCCCCAAGTAAAAGTTTCCATTGTTTCCACTCAAAGAAAAAAAAACTAGAACCCTTTCAAAGCTCGGAAAGTAAAAAATTTAACTGTTTTTGTCGGCACGAGAGAGTGAATTTACAGTTGATCCTATTCATAAAATCTCGAGTGCTTTATTCATCAGCAGAGAAAATTTTTATAAACTGTATTTACCTGGACATCAAAAACGGCTACAGAGAATCATTTTCACTTTTCCTGAAGATTGGACTCTTAAGAAATTAATCTCTCAATACTTACTATGCGTCTTCAGAAAACTTTAACTAATACACATGATTAATAGTGTTTGCAGATAAGCCTCAACAAAGTTTACAACATTGCGAAAAGATTCAGTATATAAATACAAATGTGGAAATCAGTCTAAAACCGTTTGCTTAGTGTCAAAAATAATAGTAGTATTGAGATATATGGTTACTGCAGATTTCTTTTCCTCATTTTTTATCATTAATATTTATGAGAACAATTTAACATTAAACATAACTCAGGCTTAGGATAATTTAACATAAATTAGGCTGAGAAAATTTGAGTTGTGGGTGCAGCCTCTTTTCCTCAATATGAAATATATCTACGTTTTATGTGTTCAAGATTTTAAGTCTTTCCTTACTTACTGGACCTAAATTAAAACAATTTCTAATGTCAATAGGAAAATAAACAAACTTTTTTGCAGGTTTCTTTGCGTGTTAAGAAAAGCAAAGGATTCCGTCACAGATGTGGTGCAGCTCTCCTAAATCATCTGTGGGCAATTACAGCGGCTCATTGTGTGCATGGGTGAGAGTAATTTCTTCAATTAATAAGCTGCTCAGCATTTAGTATTTTTGACTGATGATGATAAATATTTTGGCAGCGAAAATCCCCTGGTTTGCACATTACAGATAGCAAAGGCTTTCCCTCCCCTTCAGGCATGGTTCCCATATGTTGGTTGCAATCCGGTACCACTGCATTAGTGCTTGAACGGAGAAGGAGCCCAATATGAATGAAATGTGGTTAAAATTTACTTGTGTCGACTAATGACAAAAAAAAAGGGGGGGGGGAAAGTTCCGTGGTTCGTTCAAGGGAGCCGCGTAATAAATGCTAGGTCATGCCAAAGAATTATTATTTGTTTTACTTTTTATTCTAATGGAGCAATGCTAGAGGCACTACCTTTTTCATACCTAGTGCGGTCCCGACCTAAGCCTCCATTCTTTCACGTAGTGCAACTTCGGCGGATGCTCTACCACGAAAATTCTGACGCCCAGTTTCTTTACCAGATGGAGACACCTGCGCTCTATTAGATGTGAAACTACGCTAGGAATTTAATTTTGCTTCGAGCACTCCAAGTCAAACAAATACTCGGGGGACTTTTTTCATACCGCATAATCATATTAAATGGACGTTGTCGGTTTTCTGTTATCTTGAAAACCCACCGATTGGGGCTAGGTTCGAACCTGCACCTTTGAGCGTAAGAGACCAGCTTCTAACCACTACACCACTCTGTCAGCATCTTCTATTTATTAGATGGAAAGGTTTCTTGAGGAAAGCGTGAGTCTATTGCGGTTTGAAGTGCCAGCTTCTACCAATAAAATTTGATCGCAATGTAAACTAAATGCTTGAAATTATCTCAAAACTGTTAGCTACATGGAAGTTTCATCCATATCGTTCTGTTTGGAAATAATCTGCTCGTTAAACCAATTCGCAAACCAATTCAGCGCTACTTGCGATCAAAATAGGCGACGTCCAATCAAAAATGAACAAACTTTGAAACGTTGACATTTATCGGTGGATGCATGAGCTGCATAGGTTTAACATTGAAAAGTCCTAAATTGTCAACGCCGTTAAGCGTCAGCGCTATCTAGTGGGGCCATGATGAAATGAACTAAGAACATTCTTACTCCCTCCTGGATTAACTCATTTGGCTTCAAATGTGTACGTTTTATTATATTTTAGTATTGTTTCTAAATAAAATTTTGAACTTTACTAGCTGCAAAAAAACTCTTAATGTTCACTCTTCTTATGTTCCTAGATATAAAATAAAAGACGTTCGACTCCGACTCGGCGATTATAATCTGCACACCACTGACGAGCCTCATCCTCACGTAGAACCCGAAGTGTTCGTGATTATTGTCCATCCTGCTTTTCAACCTGAAACATATGAGAATGACTTAGCCCTGCTGCGCTTCCGTCAGGCAGTCAAGTTCCAGGATAATATAGCTCCTGTTTGCTTGCCAGTTTCTTTAGGTGACGTCACTGGAAGAGAAGGTGTCGTGACTGGCTGGGGCAAGTTGTCAGAAAGTATGTAAGAAATTTATGCTCAGCTATAGTAGCAGCTGACACATGTTTAAGTACGTTTTTCAGCTAAAATCTTAGCTCTAACTTTTCAGGTTATGTGTCTAACCTTTGGCTTTAAGAGTAAAAGGATGCAAACTAGCCTTTTTAACCCACACAAAAATACTTAATGTGGGAACTTTTTGTGTGCACTCTTAATTTAATGTAGCGTATGCATTTTAATGGTATGCATTATTGGTAATTTTTCGAAAAACCAAGCATCATTACCACTAGTGGATACAGGCTGTGCAATTTGCTTAAAATACATGAATCCTCCGAATTTTGGTGTATGCATAATCAACAATTTTACAAAGCCGCACGTTACCACCAGTGGCACCCCGATGAGCGGTCACGGGAGGTCACTGTGTGACCTTACAAAAATTTCCTTATTCGGTAAATTTTGTCTGACGATTCGGTAAAACTATCATCATTCGGCGAAATGGGGTTGTTTCCTTCAGTCAGAAGCACTACTTTTAGTTACTGAAATTGATAGAATGAGCAAAAAAATAAACATGAAGCAAGAAATGTTTTTTATTTTCCCAACAGTTACTTTTTATTTTTTTTTTTTTTAAATATCCGATTTTGAAAAGAAAGCGTGGCCTTAATGACGTCACGAGTGATGTACTTTGGTGCACTACTCCATTGGCATTTTAAATGCTTACGCTTTGCTGTCAACCGCGTTGCCAAGACCTTATAATTTGCGCTGTGTGTTAATGGCATCAGTGAATGGCATTTCATCACTTATGATGTCAAGTGTAGAAGTGTAAATAATGAATTTCAATCTGCGCACCAATTAGAATAATGGGCTTTCGCTTTTGTCGGATGTCTTTTCATCCATAAGCTCATTATTTTTTGCATTGAAAAAGGCGTTCCCTGTAACGCCGAAACACGTGTCTGCTGTAATTTACAAATTTGTGCTTCTACTTACGTTGTTTGTTCTGACTTTACTATTCAGCACAAAAGTATTTATTTATCTTATTTATCTTAGAATAATTGTTTAAAAATATTGAACTTTGTAAAATTATTTAAAAAATTGTTAAATCTTATGCTTTTAAGCATGCTCTTTCCGAAAAAATGCTTTTGAAATTTCGGAAACAACCCATTTTGGTGTTCTATTTGGCAAAGTTATTGCCATTCGGCAAAATTTGGAGTTCCATTCGGGAAATCGAGGATTTTCGCCCTTGGAAAAGTTTAAGTTCGGGGAGCTTCTAGTTAACAAATGGACATCAAAACCTTTGATTTTCCATGTAAGGATCGTAATGCATGAACTTATGAGCTACGATGAGCAATAAAAATTGTTTTGCCGTGGGCAGATAAACTATAGTATCTACAAAAACGAGTTTTTGAGATATTTAAAGAAAGACTCATTTGATTCACGGCAAACATCATCAAAATTTTGAAATTTTTATTTCTCTTCTTGCTTTATTTCTAGTGGATATTAAATAAACAGGTTTGAGCATACATAAAATAAATGAAAAAATGCAAAAAAAAAAAAAAAAGTAAAAACGAAAAATTTGCAGTCTTGCCCAGGCAGTATTAGATTAACTACATTTCATTTTTTTTTTACAAGTTTTGCGGATAAATATCATTCTTAATGCGTTTAATCTTATAATCATGCTTAATTTGGCATTAATTTTATTTAATTGTCATAAGAGTATACCTCCCTTTTTGAAGTTTTACTTGTAAGTTGTTTTCCCTGATTAATTGGCAGCTTGATATGAGTGGGGTTTTATGGTCTTGCCGAGACAACGAAGAGCCGAATTCACTTTTGGCTTAAAATTTTGTGAGAAATTGCCATGCTGGTGACCTTTTGAACCAATTGGATAAGGTTGAAAGTTTTCCTGAAACTTTACAGTAAAATGTATTGGCATCTATTTTGTGAATTATTTTTACCGTAAAATCTTATTTTACTGTAAACTTTTACCGTAGAAAAAACGAGGGCGATGTTGTTTGTTGCGCTGATTCAAAAGAACGAGGTACAGGCAGTGGGATTCAAACTTTGCCTTGTCATTGTTTGCAGAACTACTCATGAGCCACTATACTGAATGGAACGCGAGGAAGGACCGGAAATAAGGAATTATTGGCTTTACTTCCGTAAGTCATAAGGTGTACCAATTAGTGATGTGCCGGATCGTTAAAAAAGGAGATCCGTGGATACGGATCCGGATCATTAGTGTCAAGATCCGCGGATACGGATCTCAAAATTTTTTTACCCAATTCAACTATCCAAGTGTAAAATTTGTTACGAAAGGTATTCCCGTCAGAATAATGATAGTTACTTGAAAAAATGTCAACCGCGGCTAAAATATAATCAAGACTATGATTTACTCTTTAAAGAAATCTCCGTTAAAATTGAGGGAGAGTTGGAAGGAATGGGCCAGCGCTGCATTAATGCTTAGATGGAATGTGAAAAATTATTTCTAGCTTACTCGGTAGATAGGATACAGGAGCAAGGGTGTAAAGCTGCTACTGGACAGGCTAGAAATAATTTTTCGCATTTTATTTCAGCATAAATGCAGCGCGGACCCATTCCACCGAACTTACTCCGACCGACGAAATACAGAGCCGGGAACACCTTTACAAACAGAATTTAGTCTCACTTTTTTTTTGAAGGATGCCGAGAAAAACAAAAATGAAGAATAACAGAAACCCCAAATCAATAACAAAAACTAATATTAAATTTAAAAAAAAAAAAAAAAACATGTCCCAGAGAGCCGACATCATATTAAGATGAATTTCGTGGGTCAGAACACACATTTGTTAACAAATATGAACTGACAGCAAGTAAAAATTTTAAATCATTGAGCTTTTTCTCCTTATCTTCCGACTATGAAATTGCTACCAATCACGCGTATAAAGACTTAGAATTGCGTTTAAAATTTACTTAACAAGATTATAGCTCCTACTGTATATAAGTTGGAAATTTCAAGTAAATGCCAAAAGCAGAAAACTTCGTTCTTTCAATCAGGGCCAACATTTTTAACGTACGGGTACATTTTTACTACCATAATTGTGAAAAACGTTAGGTCAGTTTTTAAATAATATTTCCAGTAATTAAAATTCTACAAAAACGAGGCCAAGCTAAGAACACTTTCGATCAAGTTACCTTTTGAACGAAAAATGAACTATCAAAATCAGTTCATCTGTTTAAGAGATACGATGCCACAAAAAGACGCACTGATACACTTTTAAAACTTATTTTCCCTTCCTTTTTGCAACGGGGCGGGGGAGGGGGGTACAAATTGGCTTCTGAAATGATACCTTATAATTCAAATAGGGAATAAAACCGAATTTAAACGGTATTTAAGAGTCTTTTATTCAAGTATTTAAAAATTTTTAGAATAGAAATGATCCGTTTAAGATCCGTCAAAAAGAAACGGATACGGATACAGATCTTTATTTTCCCTCGGATATCCGCAGATACGGATACGGCTACGGATATCCGGAACATCACTAGTACCAATTGACGCTGCAATTCCCAGTAAAATTTACTGTAAAAATGTCCTGTATGGACACTCTATTTTACTGTAATATTTACGTTAAAATTTTACTGAATCTTTAACAGTGCTGTTTTTGCTAGAATATGCCCGCTCATCGTGTTTCTTAACTATTGTTTGGATGAAAGTCAACAACCAAGGATAGAATTGTTAAGAACTCGAATAATAAGTATTAGAGCCAACTTTTTAGTCAGCAACTTATTTAGCTCTGCTGCAAACCTACGTGTTGTCAACTGGTAATATAGATACTGGGGAATAAGAGAAAAAACATGGATTTATGACTTAGAATATAAGACGAGTTATCATTCTTCAGTGCATAAAATATGCTCAGGAATTTTAAAAATTCTGCTTAAATGCAAAATTTAGGACTTCATATTTTTGTGCTGGGGGGCTAGCTCTTCACCTTTACTCTTTGATTTTACATCTCTAGATTTAACGGAAAAAATTTGAAAAATGATACATTTTAACCACACATTAATTGATTCAAAATCGGAGAAAAATAACTTTTTTCGTCGACTTTTTGATTAAATGTCTTTTTTATTTGTTAATTAGTTTATATATTTATTTTAATAAGAGTAAATAGTTAACAGGTTTTATAACGATTGAAAATCTTAATAATCTTCTAACATATGAATGACCGTATCGCACCCCGACAAGTAAAATGACACAGCTCAAAAAAAAAAAAAAAAAAAAACAGCATTGGAGAAAATCAAGGTTTTACGCAATAGTAATTTTAAGTCATTTAGTCTCAAATATTACAATACTCGCAAAACAGTTACATTGTGATGTTTATTGGTTAGCTTTTAATGTCTAAATTAATAATGCATACATAAAGTTTGAAAATGTTTTTCTAAATTGTAAAATTTTAATGATGTGTCACTGGATTATATATTTTTAGATCACCACGCACCAGTTATGTAAGCAAATTTTGTGCGAAATTTGTGACAAGAAAGAGCGCCAAATTTAGATTTTAAGTCAATAGCTAGTAAGTTTCCCCCAAATTTTGAGTTGTGTTACTTTTCTTGTCGGGGTGGGGACATGTAAATCCAAATTACAAAATTTTACTGTCGTTAATGTTTTAACTCATAAAATTTGTGTGCGTTTTTTGTTGTAAGCAATTATACGTATGAACGAAATCATAACCAGTCGAAACCAGAATACTATAAATAAATTGCACTTAGTACGTTAAACCGAAACGATTGTGATTTAAATTAATTGTAACCTACATAATAACCTACTCATCAGTTCAGATCTTCTTTTAAACTGAACCGTTTATTTCAAAAACCAGTCAAGCGACAAAGTCTAAAACTTCGAAAAAGCATTTTTACCTTCGTATTAAATTTTTTCATAAGGATTACAATGTTGTAAACTGAAAGGGATACACATTTAGGTTCATTTCCTTCGATAAACTACGTTTTAATCATCTTTGAATAATTTAACATGGTAATCATCATTGAATAATTTAACATGGTAATGTAGATGTTTTCCTAAAATTAGCAATTTTGTCGCTTGACTGATTTTTGAAATAATTGATTTAATTCATACCTGATATCAGTCTTTTGACAAAAAAAAAAAAAGAAATATTCTTTCCGTTTTCTTAGGAGGTAAATCTCCTGGTGTTCTTCACGAAGTCCATATGCCAATATTGACAAATGCCGAGTGTGAGGAGCTGTACGCAGAGACTGGCATTCCAGAAACAATTTCAGACGTTTTCCTGTGTGCTGGCCATCCTAAAGGTGGATTTGATACTTGCAAAGTATGATGAGCTTTTGTTCAAATTGTGTTTAATTTCAATTTATTAGGGCGCTTTATTTATTTATTTATTTTTTTATTTTTGAATTTAACAACTTTTGAGTGTCTAAGTTAGACGACACTCAACAATCCAAAAATCATCATCATTATAAAACATCATCAAGGTCGTTAATGATACGGAAAACGATTTTGAACCCAACAGGACTTCAAAACAATCGAGTTTTGTTAACACCAAGAGAAAGCTGACAAGACTGAGAAGTTTCGTCGATTAACCGAAGATTGATTTATGTAAATAAAAGGTTTCATTAAATGAATGAATTTTCCAACGTTTTGATGCACAAAAATTACAAGTTACTTCAGACACGTGTCTCGGTGTTACCAGTTACACCTTTTTCCACATCCTGAGGAACCGGTTTGATTTAGTTAACGATCTTACTGAAATTCGGTATTTTTCTCCTGCGTGGACAAAATGTTTATAATTGGTTTTGTTTTTCTATTATTTTTATGTAAACGTCTGTACGTTCCTCCTTTTTTCTTTTTTTTTTTTTCATTTTTTTTTTCATTTTTTGCTTTCTTATTTCGTTTTGTGATCAACTAATTCCAATTTGTTTTCCTTCACTCGGTTCTTTTCTGCATGTCTCTGTTAATTGCTTCTTCACTTAATTTTTCCCCTGGGTAAATTTATTGCTAATTTAGTCGGAATGGTTGCATTTTTGGACAGTTTGCATTGTTTATGGGATTTTTCTTAAATTTATTACTTAATGGTTTTTTTCTGATGGAATTATATAATAAATTTCGGCTCCAGGTGTCATTTCGTCTTATTTGTCTTGTTAATTTCTAATTTTTTGGTATTTATACTGTCTCCTGTTCCACCGTGTTGCTTTCCTTCGGATAACTTTTCATCCAGAAGCTCACACTCCTTTGCACTAAGAACGGTGTTCCTTGTAACACCGAAAAACATTACTTATTCGTTATTTATTAGTTAAAAGGTTTCATGTTCACCAGCAAAGTATTGCAGTTTTATGGATTTAAAAAGAAAAAAAAGGACTTAATTCACAATTTTATATTGTGCTTTGATAGCACCGAGAGAAAATTCACAAGACTGAGAAGTTTTGTCCATATACAGAAGAATGGTTCATGTTCATCAGCAAAGTGTTGTAATTTTATGATTTTTTTTAAAAATGTTTTGGAGCTTGTTTTCAATTGGATATATGTTCTTATTCATGCACTGTAAAAACAATTTTAAGTTCTTTGTTTTCCTTTATTTTTTTTTAAATAGGTGTCGGGAGTAAAGCCATTTTTAGTCATGCGTTTACATTCGTTGAAATGAGTATGTTAATGCCATATATACATTTTTTGTTTCTGTACATGAAGGTGTCTATACTGACGGTTCTTCGGACTCTGAGTGTAATAGAGGAGGTTCTGGCATCTACTTCATTTACCCAGACAAGACTACCTCTAGACACAAAGTCCTAGCAGGAAAAATCGCTTTCAACTTCACAAGTGAACTCATTGCAATCAGGGAAGCATTGACCATGTACCTCACGGGGGTGACGTTCGTTCCCACCGATTGTATCATTATCTTCACGGACTCTGCACTACAGGCCATCCAGAGTGTGAAAACTAAGGTAGTTCATGATATCAACAGGCTTCCGACTTCGATCGCCTCATCAAAGAAATCTTGTGTACCTTACAATGGATCCCAGCTTATGTTAACATCGAACGCAACGAACAAGTCGACTCTCTTGCCAAGGAAGCTAGAACTATTGATCCTACTCCCTTATCCACTACATCGTCAGACGCAAATACAGTCGCGAAAATGAGACTTTGCGCTAACTCAATGAAGAAATACTCCTTGCCTGAACTGAACTACAACAGAGACATAACTAACATGATCACCAGACTTAGAACGGGGCACTTGAAGGGCATGAAAATTATGCCTGATGGATCCAGAATCTTCCAAGATTACCTATATTGCCCAGGCAAACAGCTTGACCTGGAACACATTTTCAGTTGTCCGTCCATCATAGCAGTCCTCTTCAAAATTGACCTGAACTGCATAAATCGAACGCCCTGCACAGACAAGGCCGTAGAAGCCGCCAAAGCCGTTCTTGAAGCTTCGGTTCAATTCGAATCCTTTTGTTTTTATTATTCTAGTTTATTTTGTACTTGCCATACGACAACAACAACAACAATGCGTCTGAATGTCGTTGATATAACGTATATAAAATATTCTATTTGTGAGAAATAACTATTCTTACTTTTCTTGTAGGGAGACTCTGGAGGACCACTTGTTATTGAAAACGAAGGACAATGGAATCTTATTGGTATCGTTTCTTGGGGCCGCATTTGTGCTGCCCCCAAGCAGCCTGGTGTTTACACTCGCATAACGAAATTCATAGATTTCATAAATAAATTCATCATTTATTGAGAAAATATGGAGGAAATACTGGATTTATCTATTTGGCTAGATACGAGACAATCATTATTGGCAGACGACAGACTACTATCGATAGTGTGAAAACTTTTTAAGACTATTTCATTAAGAAATTATGCTTAAAACTTTCAATAAATGTATTTTTATGATTGATTTTTCGTGGTATTTTATATGAGTAATAAATGAAGTGTTTAGACCAGCTCAACCCATTATTTTTCCCAAGCTGGTTCTTTTTTTCATCATAATTTCACACTTCGTTGTCTATAGAATCACTGGATGGCTTCAAAGCACAGCGCTCTACAGATTGTGCCGCTGTGATTATCGGTCAGATTGTATTCTGAGGCAATATTAGTGTGTGTACGAAAACGACAGGGCCGTATGCAAGGGGGTGGTTTATAGGGTTCAAACCCCCTCCGAAATTTTTTATCCAAAGAAATGCTTTCGATTATTTATTTATTTTATTTACTTACTATTGGTACCAGCACGGCATTGCCCGTAGTAGACAATTAAGAGATCATTCGGTTCGCCTGTATATTTACAAATAATGGATGATGAATTTCTCGCCAATTTGCCATATTCATTTGATTGCCCATGTTACGGTTCCACGTTATGATAATTTGGTAATTTACTATCCACGTTGTGATAATTTGCTCGGTAAAATTTTCTTAAAGTTGAAATAGAAAAAGAACAAAATCAAATTTTAGAAAAATCGCTTTGAAGTGCACACCCCCATGCTACAAACTAATTTTTGTGCCAAATTTCATGAAAATCGACCGACCGGTCTAGGCGCTATGCGTGTCACTGAGATCCAGACAGAAAGACTTTCAGCTTTATTATTAGTGAAGAAGATTTATATTTTGATGACAAAAATAATATTGTTGTTATAATTAATATTTGGGCCGTGGTAGCGCGATCGGTAGAGTGTCGGATTCGGGGCCGAAGTTCCTGAGTTCGAACCTCGGTGGTCGAAGACCCACCGTCGTCGTTAAAGGGGACTGGGCGACGTTAAATATGCTCGTGGTCTCAATGTCCTCCAAGTGAAACGATACCTCTGGGGGTGCTAGCACCAGGTAGCTATTAGCTCCTGCACTAGTTCTAAATTCTCATTAACTGTTCGATCCGGGGATGGTGCTGCCATCTATCGGTATATAAAAATAATGGAGGCAAGGCACTTAGTAAGCAGCCCTCGACATAAATACAGTTGTAGTCAGTTGTGACTCTGAATAGGAATAGGAATAATTATTATTTCCATTTTATTTGTGCAATGAAATTAGTATGACTGAAAAATTGTACAAACTCATTGTGGTAGTTATTGAGAAATTCAATTATTATGTAACAGTATGGCGTTTTGTAAGAACACCCCTTCCCTCCATTTAAATAATCTATTGTAACAAAAATCAATAGAATACACATGAAACCAAATTTGATAGACCATATAAATGTTTCAAAAAATGTGTTTAATAAAACCCCCTCCAAAACAAAAGTCTGGTTACGGTTCTTGAAAATGATAATTTCTCTTTTTAAGAACAAAGAAGATAATGCAGTGACAGATTTGGGAAACTTTTGTGCAAATAAATGAATAAAGGATAAACACAATTTATGTTGTTCAAAAGTGATTAGTGAATAATTTAAATGTTTCCCTGCAATACAAAAGTTTCACTTCTACTGTATGTCTTAACGACACACTCTGTTTACATATATTTACAGTGGTGGTAATATATACAGTGGGGGTAAAAAAATGCATCATCCGCGAAATCCAAATATTTTTAGCATTTATAAGTAAGGTAACACCTCCAGTAATTGGCAGGTCACCAGTGATTGGCACTTCCAACAAAAATGTCCTAAAATAAGATTCATATCCAATCTTTTAAAAGTAGAACGCTATATACCAACTGAATATACATTTACTTGAAAGATTATAACTTCCATTCATGTTACTAAATGATGGCAGTGTATAGGGAAGAGAAACAATTGTGGCTTGTGTCAAATCAGCCATTTTAGTTGCAAAAGCTTCTTCTCTGGTTCAAGGGAAGCATGCGCATAAAAACCCATTAAAAGCCGACTTAAAATATATTTTAAGTTTCCGTAGTCAAAAGTTTTGTTTAGTTGAAAGATGTTACTTTGAGTGGGTAGAAGTATATTTTTGTCCCTTTTTGGATTTTTGAAATAATGACGGATGCCATTTAGTGGTGCTTCAGTTCTGCTAGTCTCCAGTAATTGGCACATGTGCCTATAAACACTAATGCGTTGTACAATATGTCACTAGTTCGATTTCTGATACTTTTGTAAAGAGAAACAATAAAAAACAAATATTTTTGACCATCAGTCAGATGTTGTGACTGTACAGAACTGGTTCATTCTTCATGGTCTTTTAGAATCATCAGGTTAATGTTCCTTTTTCTGTGGAAACAGCTATAATTCGTAAAATCGAAACTGTCTACCGACTAATCAAACAGTATACCGATCAACAATCTCGATATTTTTTCCATGCAACACTCCAAATTTATTTTTATTTCTCTAAAATACTTTTTCAACGTCAACATGTATGATTTAACATTAATTTTTGTAAAATTACCTTCTTTAAATTAACATTAATTATGTTTCTTATGATGGTAAAATTTGTATGTAGTCTAAAAGTGAAAAATAAAGTGATTTTCCAGTTTTATTAACGTGTGCGGACGCAAGGTGTCATACATTGGGGTATCAGGTGCCAATTACTGGTGATTTTAGTAATTTTTTATGCATAAATTTTTATAAAAATATCGTTTCAAATATTTTTGCTCTTAGTGAACTAAATAAATGTACAGATGTTCATTCTTTAATACAAAATTATTTGCAAGGGAATATTTTTTTTTCTGAGTGATGAAAACAGAGGTAAGTTTAAGGACAAACTCTTAAAGTGCCAATTACTGGGGTCGTTACGCTAATTATGAAATATTTAACGGTTCTTGCATCATATAACACGAATTGGCATCGGTACATGACGCAAGCTATTGCGTAAGATTGCATCATCCTTCTAACTGTATAAAGAAACCAGTTGAACGTTCGACGCATTCATTTACGATCTGGACTTATGAGTTGCAGTATGTCGAAATACGTTCAACTGACACCACAAAGGAAGAGTGTTGCCATTGCATTTGACAAAGAAGGATTGTCGTCACGTTCCATAGCAAAAAGAATTAACTGTTCGCAATCGACTGTAGTGGCAGTGGTCGTCCACGAATATCCAACGCAGCGCAGGACAGGTATTTGATACGACTCAGTCTTCGGAACAGACAATCATCTTCCACAGACCTTAGAACAGCATGGGAAAACGAATCGGGTGTTCACGCATCCACGTCTACTGTACGAAAACGACTCTGTGGTGCGGGTTTGACTTTGGCGGCACGTCAACCACGAAAAAAGCCATTATTGACCAAAAAATGAGGAAACCGCGTCTAGATTGGGCAAAAGCTCACCAAGAGTGGACTGTCGATCAATGGAAATCAGTTGTGTTTTCGGACGAGTCCAAATTCAATCTGCATGGGTCCGACGGACAGCACACAGACGCCGCAAAGGAGAGGAATATCATCCCGACTGCATTCAACACACAGTCAAGCATCCCGTATCCCAGATGATTTGGGGATGTATTTCTGATCAAGCAGTTGGTGAGTTTCCCTTTGTGCTAAGAACAGTAAACGCTCAGGTGTACATTGGCATTTTGGAGGAGAAATTGCTTCTTCTATCCAGGATCTACCCCAGTTCCAAACGTCATTTTCCGGGATGATTCTGCTCCGTGCTATAAGGCAAAACTGGTAAGTAACAATTTAAAAACCTTTATCCTGCCATTAGACTTAAATTGACATGAGGTTAAGTAATTTTTTTTTCTCTAAACTCACACGCAGGTTCAGAAATGGAAAAATGAGCATGGGTTCAGCAGTTTGCCTTCGCTCGGAAACAGCCCCGATCTAAATCCGATCGAAAAATGTTGAACTAGAATGGGTGTAGAAGTGATGAAACATAAGGCAACATCACTTGCAAAACTCCGGGAATCAATAATTCGTGTCTGGCACCATGAACTCAGTAAAGAATACATTCAATCACTCATCCGTTCAATGCTCCGTAGATGTCAAGCTGTCTTTAAAGCTAGAATCGGACCAACAAAATACTACGTTATATTTTATGATGTTCAAACATTTCCATGTTACTTTTGTTTATTTTTTAACAGAAAGAGTGTTACAGTTAAAACCTCTACTTACTTTTTCGTCGTCCACTTAGCAACGTGGATGCACTTCACATTGTACTTATTAAATTTTTGCCCATGTATTTCCATAAATAAAGTAAACAATTATCGAATTCCTGCTGTTAAATGTTTATTTCATAAGTTTTGCAGAATTTCACATACATTCATAGTTAATCGGTCGACCAAAACTTCTCACATATCCCATTGTTGTGAAAATGCGAGGCTGATTCAATTTTTTTTACCAACACTGTATATATATATACAGTCGACGCTCGATATAACGACCATCTCCGTCCTAGAGAAAAAGGTCTTTATAACGAGTGGTCGTTATAAGAGGTATAAATTTAAAAAATGTACACCGTCATCATGCATGCCCATAAGTAAATGCCCAAATGTTTTTTATCATAGGAATTTTTAGAAAAGTAGTGTGCAAAATATTATGACAGAATATTAAACAAGTTTTTAAGTAGAAAACATATGGAGGAAAATGTTACACACTTTCAGATCTGCTACTACTACTACTACCACAACAATTTCTGAAGATAAAACCAGAAACGGAGGTCTGCCTTTTTTAGTAGACGTGATTTTTGCAAAACATTATTTTCTGTTTCAGATATAGGTGATAAATTTTGTTTTTCTTGCTTTCCAAAGAAACATTTAAAAGTCCCTCGAGAACCCCAAATCTTTAAAAATAGTAGATTCAAACACCAAACTCCCAATACATCTGTCAACTCCCTTTTCTTAGGAATCTGGAATTTTCCCGATTTTTCCACCCATTATTTTTTCTGTGCTAGCTGTGGTGAATGGTAATCCCCCCCCCACCCCCTCTTAAAGTAGGATTTGACATTGAAAACTTCAGGCAGATGTCCGTAAACAATAATCAATGTCATTTTAAGCTACAAATTTGTTTTATTGGAAAGAACAAAAGAAATAGCGTCCGCTGATTCGGTCGCTGTATTGGATAAGACGATACAGAACGGTCGTTATAACGAAAGCAAATTAACATAGAGTTTATAGGAACAAAGTTGGGACTTCTACCACTGGTCGTTATAATGGGACGGTCTTTATAATGTGTGGTCGTTATAATGAGCGTCGACTGTATATATATATATATATATATATATATATATATATATATATATATATATATATTGTTCCGCATACAACCAATTTCTAATGAACTTGACATTTAACTAACGTTTTGTAGCTCAAAGTTACATGCTACTGCAGACACGTGCTTCAAGGAACACCTTCTCGATGCAAAATAGTGAGTTTCTGGATGTGAAGATATCCGGTAAAAGCAAAAGTCGGATTGCTTTTACCGGATATCATTACATTCAAAAGCTCACTATTTTGAGTTAAAAAAGGGGTTCCTTGAAACCTTGAAGCACGTGTCTGCAGTAATATGTAATTTTTTGCAACAAAACGCTGGTTATTTCCCTTCACTTCTCTGCACGAAGGTACTGTTTGACCATGGATTGTATGGAATTGGCAAACATCCAGGTAAGGCGACTTCATCTGAAGGAGGGGAAAAATAAAAATTTTATGCGCGTATTCCGCTTATTTGAATGAGACTCTGCTTAATTTAGAGGCTAACATACATCTGCAAAAGCTGACATCCCTGAAAACTAATAGATGCTTCCATTTCCGCATGTAAACCGGATGTTTGCCTTTCCGTACAATCCGTGGTTAGACAGTATTAATTTATTGCTAACTTGACGTTTATAGATTGCTCCATTTCAATATGTCAATTTTCAGACATACTGTTCGATTTCCCGTGGCAGACTATCCTGTCTGAGTTTCTCTCGCTTCTTGCTACTTGACGTCCCTCTAATTGGTCTACCTGTGTAAGCACAAGGGAGCATTTTTAACTGCCGTTGTTTTTGAGACATCCATCCGTTTATTGAACTCTTTAGACGTATCTTGTATTTGGAGAATATTTCATTCTCTATGCATTTAGTACAGAGCTTTTCTCATCTTAGAAAAAAAAAGCTATGTACATCAAAAACTTCTTGCATAGTACCTGAACTTAAATTAAAGCCTCATTTTCAAGCAAGTACCAAACAGCTCGTTTACGGAAACCAGAGATTAGTTTCATCCGTGCTTTGGATCATCAGGTTGGAAGTTCTGTTATTCAGTAACAAATTGAGATTGTATGATTCTACTTTAAGTATTGAAATGTATTGAATAAAGTATTGAGTACTTCCTATTAAAAAAATTAAAAAAAAAGAATATTTTTTTGTGTGAATTTAAATAACATTTTGCAAGCAATTAGACTGATATAAATATTACGTTTTTAAGTTACAATTTTTTTCTATTTCGTGTCTTTGTTTGGTTAATCCTATCACCCCTATTAATGTAGTTCTATATTACAAAGTGTGTGCAATAGTATGCAGAGTCAGAGGCGGATTGATTTTGAGGTAAAGGAATCGGAGTCTGGAGTCGAAAGTTTACAATTCCAATAGTCCAAGCCGGAGTTCCCCAGAGTCCGAAACTCTGCCAGTGCCAGCGGGGTAGGTGTTAGACAAATTTAAAGTGAAGGAGTCGGAGTTGGAGTCGAAGGCTCTTAAATGCCCGGAGTCGGTCACTTTCCCTCTGACTCCAATGCCCCGAAAGTAAGTCAGATACTATTTTCATCAAACCATCAATGTGCTGAAGTTTAAGAATTTTAATATTTCTTCTGAATTTGGTTTTGTTGTCGCGTGGCAGCTAGGCTGGCAATTTGGGATGCGCTGCTTCACTTTTCCAATTGCACTGTAATTTGGTGTGAAGTCCGACTTCTGCAGTACACACATGCCATAAAGACCCGTTAGGGTAGACAACCTTTCACAGCACCACATATTCACACAAAGAAAAGGCAAGGGGCAGGAGAGAGAAAGTACATCCATGCCCGAATCAGGATTCGAACCCACGACCTACCCGTCGCAGTCAGACTCCTTTGATCACTAGACAAGGCTAGAGTCGCTATACAGATAGCCCGACGCATCAGCTTAAGTTTAGCCATTTTGAATCGGATTTTTCATTGTTGCGCTGCTAGGGTTACCACAGCAAAGTTTCGGATTTCGCCAAATTTGCGGAAAATAATATTTTATTTGATAAACAATTCACTTGTGTGTGTGTGTGACGCTAATAATTGCTCACAGTGAACAATACCCAAACGCGATAACTCGCCAGAAAAGACAATCACTCAAACACGCGCTCCGATCCAAAATGGCTAATCTTAAGCTGATGCGTCGGCTCGTATATACAGGGGCCTTAGACAAGGCGGGCTTGGTCTGAATTTAATTTGCTTTTTTTTATTATTAGTTCTTTACTAATTATTATCGATTTGCCTTTGGCGTGAGGCACAGCACTTTGCTGCTCGCAATCGAGTATTGCGTAAATCTAGACTTTTATTTATTTTCTTTGAGATTACAAATCGACGGGAAAACCCCCTTTCACATTTACGACATGCATGTAGCATAAACGTTAAAAGCAGCGAATTACAATTTAGTTTAGCTTATGGGATTCTGAATTTCAAACTGGATATTTCTGTCCGACTCTAATAATGAGCTACAGCAGGGCTTAATCTGCACTGGAGCTAATGGAAACGAAATTCCTCCACTTCTTTTTACTTTTATGTGAATTTTTACATTTCGCACTCGGCAAGAAAGGTGAGACAACTCAAAATTAAATATATCTTCCCTCCAAATCTGGTTCCCGCGTGAAAATCGCTAGCAGCGTGTAAACAAACATTCACTGTCACTACATGAAGGATGAATAGCCATTTAAGCTTTTAAATTATCCCACTCTCATTTTCATGGTTTTTTCCAGAACTGCTGCAAAGAAGACAGGAATGACATTTGAGAAGTATTAAAGAGAGTATTGTGAAGTTGATTCTGGCTGATCCCTGAGTTAAATCAGGGATCAACCAGACCCCGTTTTCTTTTTTGTCAAACAATGGCGGCATTTTTTTTTTTTTTTTTTTTTTGGTCGAGCAGTGTTAGTTGCAGCTATACCTCTTGGTTGCAAATCTACCAACACTCCCGCTTTTTTAGAATGTGCCGTTAGACCCTTAGAGAGGCGTTCTTTAATGTGGGATCCTGCCACAGTTCGCACATACTAGCACCGTCCGGAACACAGACTAACTTTTTATTCCTAAGTTATAGATTAGTAGGAAAGAAATCGTGATCAAAATTTAAACGAAGTATAATTAATGCAACGGACGATATTTACTCGAACTCCAAAAATAACTGGGTTACTGGATAAGTTTTATTGTAACCTTTTGAAATGCTTTTTTTTTTTTTTTTTTTTTTTGACGATAGGAGCAATTTTGTGTGTTATTTTTCCAATTTAAAACTTAACTTCACACTTAGATAGTAACAAATCTTAATATATAAAAATCAATGTCCTGAGATAACATATATATATATATCAACGCACAGCCGAAACCGCTGAAACTTCAGACTTGAAATTTGGCAGGCATGTCCGCATGATTACAAAAGTAACCACTAAGAAAGGATTTTTCGGAATCTCAATTAGTTCGGGAGAAATTAATTAAAACCCCTTAATTTCTGCGAAATTAAAAACCTGTCATTGAAATTCAAATCCCTTATTTTCGAAGGCTTTCCTCCATTCAAATCATTATTTAGTACTTCATCTCAACCTTTGGCCGATAGCGAACTGTAATTTTGATATTGTTTTTGTTTCTCACGTGATTCTTCGAGGTTTTTCTCAAGTCAAATAAAGCCCTGGCTAATGGGCGGTAACTTACTGAATAATAAAGTTTTCTGTCTTTTGTTTTCATTTTTTCAAAACTAGAAACGATGTTTTTAAGAACATCATCACAGGCGGACTATCCTCTTAAATTTGGAAGAGTGCAGTTTCCTGTGAAAGTTTGCTTTGCAATAACCGTTTATAAGTCACAAGGACAGTCATTAAAAGTAGCAGGGATCGATTTAAGAGAAGACTTGTTTTCACACGGCCAATTTTATTTAGCTCCAAAGTCAGTTCATCAAGCAGCTTAATAATTTTAGCACCAGAAAAAAAAAAGTTGTATACTAAGAAGTTCTTGCTTAAACATAGGTATAACAATAAAATGTGGATGACCTGTGTTTGCAAAGATAATCAATACTTTAAAAGGATCGTTAATAACAGTTATAGATCAGTTAAGGACAAGGGCATATATATATAAGGAGTCCAGGGGCCCCGGGATCCTCCCAAAGTTAGAAAAAATTATTAGTAATAAGTAATTATTATAGGGCATTTTCGAAACTAGGTGCACCAAGCACTGTTAACCCCTGCTAATTCCATTACCCGAGCAATGCCGGGTACGGGAATGCTAGTAAATTATAAATTATCTTTTCTGTTTTTCGATGATGAGATAAAAAAACCATGCTGGTATTTTTTTTTTCTTTTACTCTTGATATTTGCGGAAGGATAATTTATTTGCTTTAGTTTCAATCTAATGTAATTTTATTTAATATTTTATTTTTCTTACAACAAAGAAACTATGCCTGCTAATGGTCTCATTTTCAGTAGGGGAGACTGGGTTAGTTGTTACACGGGGTAAGTTGTTACATTCGAATTTAAAAATAACCGCCAGGAGAAACTGACTTTCCTTGCAGTAGATGATAGCACTCACCCATCTGCATTCCGTCACGGAATGTCACGGATCGTCACTATTTGTGACGAAGCCGTTGCAGCTAACGAATTTGTTTCTATACCACGTGAAAGCCTACATTTTTAGGTAAGTGCTAACATATTCAAAAGTTTTGTACAAAGATATAATTCCAGTAATATGTGCCCAGAACTAAAGTGGCATCGCATGGGGCAAGTTGTTACATTTGTTGGGGTTAGTTGTAACAAGTAACAACTTGCCCCATGCAAGTTTTAATTTAATATTATGTTTTATTTTTAAATGTGATATATAAATGTGTGTGTGGCGGGGGAGTATAAAAGTAAGACGGACAGGGGCAAGACACCTAAAGAAACACACCTGGATGTGGCTAAGGAAGTAATTGTAGGTAGTTCATCATAAAAGTCAGCTGATGAGTTTCATGACACTAGAGAGATACTGCAGTTAGATGAAAAATGCTAGTGGTTATCAGTAGTATTTCTGATCTGTTTTATTGCATGATTTAAGTCACATAAAATACTGTAGTTGAATGACGATAGTAATAATAGTAATAATAATTCTGATTTCGTTAATTCTATGATCTAATTTATTGTTAATATGTATGGTTGAATAAATAATAATAATAACTACAACAATGATAATAATAATAATGTATTATTCAAATGTAGGTCTTTCTCCAACGCTGCAGGCAGTGCAGAAGTGAAGACGGTTCGCAAGCGGAAACCATAGGTCAGCGCCATTTTAACAGATACACCAGTAAAAAATGTTTTGCAAGCCAAAGCTGGGAAACGAAAATCTGTGAAAAGGAAATTTTGTCAAACAGAGAAGAAAAAGGCAAAAAAAAAAAAAAAATGCTAGAAGGTGCGTCCAAACAGTGCGCCCTTCGGATGAAGATGATGAAGACTGGTTCTGCGTAGAGTGCTCTAAACCGTACTCAGAATACAAAAAACCAACTAAACGGCTTCAATGTCGTAATTGTGACAAATGGACAGATGACCGACGTGCTAAGTTTGATAAATTATATGCTTGTAGAATTGTAATTCGCGCGCGCGCGCGGACAATGATAATCATAGTTTATTAAAATAAGTCATTAATGAAGTAAATCTGTATAGCCGAAACGTTTTTAATTTTTAACGTGGTTAAGATTTTTTAAAATTTAACAGAATAAGCTACAAAATATGTAAAATTCATTTTATTACTACATATATCTCATGTAACACCTAACCCCAAATACTGTAACAATATGCCCCGTGGTGGGGTAAGTTGTTACAATCGACATCTGTTCAAAAAACTTGAATATTTTGGAGTAGTGGCTTCTAATCATTAAAAAAAAAATATGTTATGAATGTTAAACAATCGAGATGCATTTTTTCACGCGTGTAAATAATTGAAATAGTTTAGAGTAAAAAAATATTGAAACAAAATTGTAACAACTAACCCCGGTCTCCCCTACGTCATCAAATCGAGGCAACTTTATTTTCATTAAGATGCATATTCCAGCTTATTTTATGATGAAGTTCGATAGCTTATGCTGAAGAAAGCTTTGGAATATATTTAAAACATAAAAGGTAAGTTGTGATTTTTTTTTTTTTTTGTAATATAACATTTTTTCATAATCATGAAAGTATCGTTTCTTAAGCACTAACTGAGAATCCAGGTAGTTGCCGGATTAGTTGACTATGAAGTAAAGCGGTATAATGCTTTGACAGCACTACAGGTAGAAATTTACTGGATACATTTCAGATTTTCTTAGCGGAATTAAAATATTTACACACGGACAATGCTCGTCTAATATAAAATTTCTTTTCTTGTTGGTAAAAGCTGCACTTTATTTTAAAGTTTAATCAGCTGCAAGAAGCTAGCTCAACTTAAATATTTTCCAAAAACCGTATCCAAAAATTTCGCTATGAGATGAAGTTCGTGGATTACATGTTTAAAGAATATGAAATGTTTGAAACATTTAGAGTAATATATTAACAAAATGTAATTTTTATCTAACCGAAAATATAATCTATGATTATGGCAGTTTTCAAAACTTTGCTACTTATCTGACGTATTATCTGTACGTCAAGGGGCTTTTGGATTCATAGACTTTTGCTACAGTTGCTTTATTATTATTTATTTTATTTTATCAACTTATTTCTGAACAATGAAAAGTTTAATCAAAACGTGCCAATATTAAACGCCAACATAATCCAGTTAGAGCCGCTATATCTATCTATCTATCTATCTATCTATCTATCTATCTATCCATCCATCCATCCGTCCATCCATCTGTCCTTAAATTTTGAAATGATTCAAGTTTTTATCTTCACTTACGTTATGTTTTTAGTACTACAAAAACACTTTTGTGCGCACAAAGTAAGCATTTAAAAAAAAGGGGAGGGGAGCTTTTGCTTTTTTAAAACAAGTATTAATAAAATTATCCGTTCCGATTGAAATAGTATCTTGAATGAGTGTTTCACTTGATGGTTTCATTTGCATTTCGCTTTCAAAAATGCTCAAACAGAAGCGGCGAATCACTTTTATGAAAACATAAAACGTTTTCATGTAGGGACTCACTCTATTTGGCACATGATATGACGTGCTTGTTTTATTAATCTTGGCCATGGTCGACCGGTTGCTCTATACGAACACAGTCTTTCTTTCTAATCCGATGGAAATGAGCATTCAAACACCTAAACTTCATTGTTATGGTTTCCTTCTTGGAAATTTGTGCATAAATCCACATCCTAGAGCTTTCGCGAAGGACTTTTCCCTGATTGACTACCATGCTGGCGTGACGTCTACCGTTTAACCGGAAATGAAGTGTATGCGTGTGACGTCACTCCCTTATATGCCAGCTCTACTTTACCATGTTAATCCTACGAGGATGCTGAGTGAGGTATAATATTTGGGAAATTAGGAAAGGTTTTATCTATTTCTTCGGTTTCAAAAGCACTTATTTCAATACCAGGTAAGTCGAAGCATCAAATGCAATCAGTCTTATGTTCATTTTAAATACAGATTTTATTTGAGAGATAGATAAAGTTTTGTTTACGTTCGCGTAGTGAACCATTTAGCCACCATTCTGCAAGTCGTGTTATTATATAGTCGTACATTTTCCTTCCATCGAAAACTACTTGAATTGATGAAACTATTTTCATATTAGATGAGTAAAAGTCACCAAAAAATCCGTATTTCATGAAATTTTTTGGTTTTTTCTTCGATTTTTCAGAATAACATAAATGTTTGTTTACATTCGTTGAGGTGAAGTGTTGTTGTTAATTTTGCCTCTTGTTAAAAAAATTCTGCTTATTTCAACTCAGTTATGAAGCTTTTTATGACATTTTATAGTCTGTTAAAGCATTATATGCAAGGCGTATATCATAAAATTTTGTTTATAATCACTGAATGAACCACCCTTTTCTACGTTGTGTTGCTACTATTTTAAACTCTAAACAAATGCGTTACACATTTTTCTCTCATTAAAAACAAGTTACATTGAAATTAAATGAGTTAAAGTCACCAAATAAGCGGCATTTCTTTAATTTTATGTGTTTTTTTCCTTTTTTTGAAAATAAAATGAATGCTTGTTTACCAATTCGTCGTACCGATAGCATACGTTATATCGTTTGACGATTCTGTTTATTCTGCAGATATTAATTTCTTCCTAGAACTTATTAGCCTTAAGTTTTATTATTTTGGTTCAAAGTAAGTTAGAGCGAGGAATGCAATAATTATGAAGTATAGTCTAGGTTCAGTTAACCACCCATGTTCCATGTTGTGATTTTCACTGTTCACTAATCACTGCAGGTTTTTCTTGGATTACAAACCATTTGCATAGGTAAAAGATTTAAACTAAAGTTACAAAATACATATATGTATTTCATACATTTCATGTACTATTTTTTGTTCTTCAGATTTAGACGTTTGTCCACATTTGTTGAACCTATATCCACCTATAATGTCATTTGCTATGTAGTGTTGGTGTTATTTTCTGCTTTTATTAATTTTTTCTTAAAATTTTATTCATAGCTTTACATTTAAAAAAAAAATTAAAGCATTTCAAACAGAACATTTTGAGCTGTGCAAAGATTTTCTAGACATAGTTTAAACTTTAAAACTATGTTGTCAAAAGCAACAAATTTTTGTAAAAAATATTTTTCTTCAAGAAAGTTATATGATCGTGACAATACCCAAAGGAGGCAAGGTAAGAGAAAGGGCAAATCTGCATCTTGCATCAGAAAACAATGGAGTTCCGAGGTAGTCTAGGAAAAGTTTTGGTCTTTAAGCTGTTCTACACTGTGACTTTTACTATCAAAATTCCAAGTATTTTGTTTAGGTGTGTAATACCTTCAGTGCTTGCTTTTAGCCGACACTCATTTTTCAATATCATTCAAACATGATATGCTGAAAATTGCTTAATTGAAATGTGTTATTTACTTATAAATCTGATGATTTTTGAATATTTTGATGAGAACATTTTATCTGCTTAGTTGTGTTTATGTACATCTTTTGATATATTCCTTTTTTCTTTTAGAACCCTGAATTTTTTTGTTCACATTTGCAATCACTTCAGTGGGCGTGAAAGCTCAGATTCTCAAAAGATGAGAAGCAGGAGAAAATTGGACCAGAAATATAAGGTATAATTCAGTTTTGTTATGTTAATATCTATGCATAATCATTTAAATAATTTTAGACAGTAAGAATTAAAAATATATTTAGTTAGTCTGTTGGATCATTCAAGAACCTGACATATTTATTACCTTTTACATACATTACTACTAAGTAATCATAAATATGTATCCTGCACGAGAACTATCACGTGAGGAAACCAAAAAAATAAGTTCATTCAAAAAATTGAAATACTGTCAGCCACGTTTAATGGGATAACAAATAAGAACCTCCCAGAACAAAAATATTTCCCCATTAACACAATGTTAACCATCCCCACTTAATCAAATAATTTCACGGGACAATCAAATAATATTCATCGGTTTTCGCAAAGATTCTTGCTGAGAAAATTTTTGAATAAATTAGAAATGAATAAGTAAGAATTGTTGATACAAAAAAAAATTATATATATATATTTCGCCATCAACGGGTGAGAAAAAACTTTTTTCCCCATCCAAAAACACTCTGTTTTATCTAATTTCTTTTGTTGACCACACAATAAATAGCGCATTCAGTAATTAAATTAAATAATACTAAGAAATATACACATTTCAGACGAAAGTAAAAAGTGATGAATATCAAATGTAAAACATGGCAGACGAGGAGAGAAGAAAAGATGTTAGGAAAGCTTCATGTATTAAATGGAATGCAGACTATTTACACATTAAATTTTGTCCTAATGATTACAGAGCTACATTTGTTCTTTAAAAATTACACCCTGTCCTAGGTACGCTTGCCATGCCACAGCTTCATTCCTTTTTTAATGAAAGAATTAATTTAAATGACTTAACGAATATCTATCATAAAGACACAAATTATTTCATGGTAAACTCATTCATATTTTATGTAAATTTTATTTAGAAAACATCAGATTAGTCATAATTATTGTTCTGCTAAACTTTTGCATATTTTATGTTAAAAATAATTTTTTTTTATTTAAATATAAATGTTCTGTCACCACATTATTACTTCAGCTTTAATTATTTCTTTTTTACTTCACCTTTTTTTATTTATTTTTCTGTGATGGGATTATTAATGTTCTATACTACAATCTGCCTACTTATTGTTCAATGCGGTAGAGAAAACAGTCACAGAATGGAGTGACAAACCTCTGTTTTAAACCTTTCATACTCAAAAAGGATTTGTGTGCAGCATTTTTTCCTAGGTCATCCAGTGTTCATACTCTATTTAGATGAAAAAATTACATGACTTGTTCATGACTTCAATGAAAATTTCAGGGTTCGTACGGGTCATGGAAATCCTGGAAAGTCATGGAAAAAAAATTAACAAATTTCAGACCTGGAAAAGTCATGGAAAACAAATATTTTCATTAAAAGTCATGGAAATTTATTTAAAGTCATGGAAAAATGTTTTGGATAGTAAGAAAATTACAATAAGTAAAAGAGAGCTGGAAATATTGAGTTGTTTAGTAATGTTGGCATATAAACTGAACGATCTCAAAAACAAATCCGAGTTTTGAAATCTAATTTCATCCGCTTCTGTTACAACCGCTCGCCTTTTTTTGTAATGCGATTTTACTGCTGGGGCATCATTAATTCTTTTATTATATGTATAGATTCTGTAGTAGTGGACATACACGTTCTTGATTTTGCCACGCCCCCTCAAAAAGTGTAGTTCAATTTAGGGTTGCCATTGGCGACTAAAAAGGCGACTTTTGCGACTATTTCTTACCTTAGGCGACTATGGCGACTTTTTTGGCAAAAAACAGGCCAAAAACGACTATTTTTAAAAAAAACGGCGACTTTTTGCAATAAAAAGCGACTATTTTTTCATATTTTATGAAATTCATTGAAAAAGAAATAGGAAGAACGATTTTGAGCCAATCAGTTGCGTTCCAACACACTATGGAGATTGCATCATATAGTTTTCAGCCAATAGCGTTTCGCCGCGGCGAACGCGCCGATCTACTGAGGTCGAATTCAAATGCAAAAAGGGGGGGGGGGAAAGATGATCTGAGCTAAAAGAATCTTGTTTTTAACTTTCCCTTTATTCACTGCTATTTTGTTCCAATTAAACTATTTTTAGATTGTTTTCTGTTAGTCCAAGGATTGCAGTTGTTTCTTATTTGTGTGTTTACCAATGATCAAGGATTGTAGTTCCAGGATTTTGATAACAGCCAATGTGAAATAAATACATTCAAGTAAATGTTAAAAAATATTATTTACTTTACATTATAACAGGGATAGATCGCCGCTTTTTGTCTTGGTTTTTAAAGACTTTTTTCCCGATTTTTCTCGGAAATTTTAAAATTTTCAAATCAATCGAATTTTTAAGTTAAAATATCATTTTTTTTTCTTTTTTAAGGATAAAATTACTTTGATATGCCTCCCACCATTCTACCCGAAAAAAAAAAATCGTAAGTTCTGCGAAACCAAAACTAAAAACATAATGCACATTGTGATTTTTTTCCCCCTAAAGCTCAATTTTCGTTTTCTGTAATAAAATTGCATTATTAATAATGATCTCCAGTGCTTTGATTTAAGTTATCCTAATTTGTACGGCAAAAAACTAAAGTCGTTCTTGTTTGTTAACATTCTAGCGTCGAACACGTGCTTCGCCGAAAATTGCATGCCGTGTTCGAAATTGAAATCTTTTAGCATCCGGTTAGTGTTTGAACTATTTTAAAAGGTCTTAGATATTTTAAATTATGCAATCTTAGGGCAATTGATTTTGGTTTTTATTTCAATAATTTCTTAATTTTTTTTTTTAACTTTGCTCTGAAGTTATTAGTTACGTATTTTCGAAAAAATACGAAAATTAAAACTAGCAAACTTCCTTACTTTTAAATTTAAACTAGCAAACTTCCTTACTTTTAAATTTATGTCTAAAATAAATATTTTCAAAGCTACTTGAACTTAAATTTCCTGTTTTTTGAAGTTTACATAGAAATGAAAATATAGAGAACAAACACTCAAGCGTCGAACACGTGCTTTGCCGAAAATGTCTTGCCGTGCTCGAAATTTTAATCTTTTAGCATCCAGTCAGTGTTTTAATATTTTTAAATGATCTTAGATATTTTAACTTATGCTATCTTAAAGCACTTTATTTTGATTTTTATTTCAATAATTTCCTTTTTTTTAAAAACTTTGTTCTTAAGTTGATATTAGTTACGTATTTTCGTACAAAAACGAAATTTCAAACTAGCAAACTTGTTTATCTTCAAATTTATTCCCAAAATAAATATTTTCAAAGCTACTCTAATTTAATTTTCTTGTTTTTTAAAGTTCACATAGAAATGAACGTAACTAAAAATTGAACTCTTGGAGAAATTCATGTAAAAATGAAAATTTAACTCCTTTTAGCTAGAAACTGCTTCAAGTGATCACTAATAGCACTAAGATATAAAATGTAAAAAAATGAAATGAAAATTGATTTAACAATTAACAACAGTCATAAATTTACTTGAATATTCATGTATTGGTTTGCAATAATTAAGTTTAGCTTATTAGGTAATTTAAAATATGTTTTCACATGTAGAAGTCTGATAACATTACATCAGCATCTGCTAAAACAAAAAACCTGTCACTACAGGAACATAAACTGGGTCCTTGCCCTAAAAGTTAGGCTAAGAAGTAGAACTGGCCTTGCCATTATTTAAGAATTTTTTGAGATGTTTTGCTTGACGTTGTCATGGTGCCATGTTCACATGTGCCCCTCCCCCCTCCCCTATATTAGTTTTTGTTTACTTTGCTTATTTCAAAAGCCATTTTACCTATTACATTAATTACTTTCCCTATATAGCTATTGCTTAATTATTACATTTAAATAGTAGTATGAAAAAACATCTCATTTTAGTTCGCAGTTCTTAATTTTTAAAAGTACACAAATCAATGATCAGCATTGAAAAAAAAAAAAAAAAAAAAAAAAAAATCAACATCTAAATGTATTGACAATTTTAAATTTAAAATGCATGGGAAAATGTCAATACTGCATCTGTGGAAGATGAGTGGAAAGTATTACAATCAGAATTTTCTTCCCCATCTATTAATGATCAGCATGAAAGAGTTGATCATTTTTGGAGAGATGCTCTAAACAAGAAAACTTCTCTTGGACAACTAAAATATCATTTACTTAATAAACTTGTCAAAGTTAGCTTATGCTTGTCCCATGGAAATGGAGAGAGGATTCTCTATTTCAAAAAGAATCCTAGCTGAAGATAAGTCAAAAATGTCTGAGCGGATGCTTAATGAAAGACTTATTATAAGAGACGCTTTGACGAAATACCAACATGTAGGCGAGGTAAAAATAACAAAGGAACTTTTAAAATTGGCATATGGGGCACACAGGTCATATGAAAATTATCTGGAAGAACAAAGAAAGTTAAAGGAGCAGACTTGGACAGAAAACAAAGAACGTGAAGAGATGATTGAAAAAGAGAAACAGAGAGAAGAAGAAATAAAGATCAAAGCACAATCAATTAAACAACTGGAAGACAAAGCAAAAATAGCTGCTCAAGAAAAGAAATCCAATCAAGAGTCTTCTGATTCACCATTAAAATTAGCAAATCAACGACTAAAATCAGCTATTAAGAAAAATGATTTGTTAGAAATTAGAGTAGCACAGGGGATGATAGAAGGTGCAGAGAAGTTGCGAGAAAAAGAAAGAACTGTAGAACAGTAAGAAACAAAGCTAAACCATATTGTTAACAAAAGAAAATCAAGTTTGATTGATATTTATGTAGCTAAAAAATCAAAAAATAACTAAATTTTCTATTTTGTCATCAAAGTGTTAAATGAAAGATTTTTAATCATACGGCGAAAGATTTTAAATCTCTGTTTTAATCACACTCAAACTCAATTTTTAATTCCTTTGTCTTGACTTAAAAAAAAAATCTTCATTAAATTTTCAATTATTATTAGTACCATTAAAAAATGCTGAATGAACCAAGTTAATCTTGAAAAAAAATATTATGTTTGGGAAAATAAGTTTTTATTTTCTTGTAGTTACTATAGGTAGCCATCTTTTGATTGTGTGACGCAATGTATTTTTTGAATTTGTTAGTATTTAAAAAATATTGGAAAAATCAACTTCATTACTATTCTGAGAGTTGCTTTTTTTGAAGAAGTAGTTCCTGAAAAAAATGTTGATGTTAAAACACATGTTAGATCTGAGAAATTAAGTTTTGATTATTTTCTTTTTTTGCATTACTATAAATAGCTATATTTTAAGATTTTCTGTTGTGTGATTTTGTTACACTAAGTATTTTTTAAGTTAGTAAATAGTTAAAAGATATTGAAAAAAGCAACTAAATGGGTGAAAAAAGCAACTTAATCATTGTGCTGAGGAGACTATTTAGGCGACTTTCTTTTACAATTTAGGCTACTAAAGCAACTATTTTGAAGCAACATTTGGATGGCAACCCTACAATTGCATCAGAGTTCGTTTCAACTACTTGTAAAAAATTCATTGTTAAATTTGTCAGAGTTATTCTCAATATTTTGAAGGCTTTAGAAAATGAAGATTTTAGTCCGGCAATAGAACACAGAAATAGAGGAATTCTAATACTCTAAAACAGAGGTGCCCAACATATAGATCGCAAAACTGATCCTTGTGGCCAGCTGAAATATATCTGGTTAAGAAAAATGGATGTAGTAAAAGCGTGGCTTTACTTTAATAAACAGTGATGTAACATGGGTGATTAGATGCACTTGTGACATCAAAGGGCAATGTTTTTATGAAGTGAATTTATTATTGGAAACTTAGTCATGACTCATTCAACTTTTGTCCCATTCATTACTATTCTGCCCTACTTATCAAATATTTAGTAGACATTTAAACATCAGTGTATTGCATTCATTATATTGTTACTTTACTTGAATTTATATGATAAAGACAAATAAGAATAATTTATTAGTTTCTGCAGTGTGCACTGATATTTTTTCAGTCATAAGTAAGTGCTCCCATGAGGTAGTGGCATTCACGTAAAGATTTTTCTAAAGTCCATTTCCAAAAATTGGCTAGTTAAATAGGGCTACATTCAATTAAAATTGACTACATTCTTCGTATAACATTGTCATGAAAACTTTTATGAAGTCATGAAAAAGTCTTGGAAAAGTCATGGAAATTTTTTATCCAAATTGAGTATGAACCCTGAAATTTTCATGACCTTGTTATATGAAGAGAATAGCACTATTTAATCTCAAATTTGTTAATTTTTGGAAATGAGCATTAGCAAAACGTCTACATGAATGCCACAGCCTCATAGAAGCACTTACTCATAATGGAAAAATTATAATTGTACACTTAAAAAACCAGACTATTCTTATTTGTCTTCATCATATAAATTTAAGTGAAGTACAAATGCAGTGAAACGAGTATGATGCTTAAATGTCTGATGTTTTTTTATAAACTGGCAGAATGATAATGAATGAGACAAAGATTGAATGAGTCATCACTAAGTTTCAATAAATTTGCCTCAAAAGTTGCCTTAGTGTCAACAGTGCATTTAATCATCCACATAACTTGATAATATTTTGGCTCTTTAAAGTAAAGCCACATAGTTTAGTTTTTTATGTTTCTAAACCCAGAGCCGTGTCCAAGGGGAGGGTTTTAGGGGTTAAACCCCTCCCATTGAAAAAAAAGTGTCAAATGAAGAAAACGATAGACTTAAATTAACTTTAATGTGAAAGCCTACGTTTAACGTTCCCCCCCCCCCTTTCTCCCTGAAGTTTTTCTGTAAATTTAACTCGGTAATTCTGTATTTTTTCCGTCTTATTCAATTCAGTTGGACCTAAACGCTTGCATTTCTTTCTCTTATAACTTAAAATTTTTTGCATAACATTCAAATGTTATGTAATTTACAACTGTTAAAGCTTTGCCGACTGAAATAATATTTTGGAAAAACTGGTGGTAGAACCGTTGAATTATCTACCGATACAAAGCATTAATATTGCTTATTGTAAGGAGGTAATGATGAATTTGGCATGTGTTGCAGCTATGAAGATGTATTAGTGATGGTGTTTAGTATTGTAATTTGCATCTACAATACGCTCGTTCTAAGCCTTATTTCAGAACATAAAATCTGATATGCATTCTAACATATTAACATAAAAATGCATATTAACATAAAAAGAATTCGTGGAGAGTTTTTAATACTTGTTGCAATAAACCGCATAGTTAACAGATTTAATTAAAAAGAAACAAACAAGGTTTGATAAAAGTGAACCTGTAAAATGAAGGAGTACTTTGATCACTTGAGCAGCCAGAATTATTCTTCTAGGGGAAGGGGGAGGGGAGGTTACAGCAGCAATTACAGGTGCATAAACGCCATACTGGGATCGATAATTTTGTAGTAAAACTAATAAAGGTTGTGAGGGATTGAATTCCCCCCCCCCCCAGGTAAGATTAAAACCCCTCCCTTTATGAAAATCTGGACACGGGCCTGTCTAAACCAAATCTTTTTTTGAAAAAAAATTCAGTAATGAATCAATCTTCTGATTCAAAAGTATACTTGTTTTGTTTACTTATTTGAACATTTTCAAATGCATATTGATTAATAAGTTCAGAAATTTCAAAACATGTTTGATTCCTGACATTGAACGTAGCAGTGGGTAGCATGGATTAATTTTGAGGGCCATATGTTGGGCACTACTGTTTTAGAGTATAAGAATTCCTCTTTTTCTGTATTCTATTGCCTGACTAAAGATCTTTATTTTCTAAAACCTTCAACAAATTAAGATAAACTCTGATAAATTTAATAATAAAGTTCTTACGAGTGATGGAATCGAACTCGGATGCAATTAAATCACTTTTTTGAGTGGGCGTGGCAAAACTAAGAACGAGAAATTTCCCTACTACGGAATATGGATCATAAGAGGTGTTGAAAATGACAGTGAATTCAAAATAAGTGATGCCCAAGCAGTAAAATCACATCGCAAAAAAAAGGCAAGCGGCTGCAACATAAGTTAATGCAATGAGATTTCAAAGTTCAGATTTGATTTAGGGATCATTGAATTTTCCACTTTTAATAGCTTTTGTGTGCTATTCTGTTAAATCACTTAAGATTTCTAATGCTGCTTTAGTTAATATTACTTTCTCTTTGTCTACGACATTTTTCCATGACTTTTCCAGGTCTGAAAAAAATTCGTTAATTTTTTTTCAGTGAATTTCCAGGGTTTCCAAGACCCGAACTATGATCATCAAAACTGGAGTGTCTGGAGTCATTAGCCTAGCAATACGTTTTTCATATGAACTGATATTTGCTTACAGCTTAAGGTGTTTGTATTGATTGTTGGATCGGTACATATTATGAATGTATGTAAAAAAATTTAAAGTTTTTATGTAAAAAAAATATCTAACATTCAAAAGAATAAATCTTTTTAAAAGTATATATTTGTCTTACTTTTTATGCTTTTCTTTTTAATGGGTATTTAATTCAAGAAATGTCAGAGAAATAACAAATATTCATTTACTGGAAATGTAGTTATTCTCAAAGTGGATTATTTAAGCATAAGTTTTTCGGCAGAAACTTTTAAAAAACAAAACTAAATGGGATGGACTTTTAAAAAAAATTTCTTCAGTACTGTTGAATTAATTTTTAAATGTGTTGATTTAATATTTTTTTATTATCATGAATGTTTACACAATTTGAGTAATTTAATGCAATGCAGCAGATGGAGATACATTGTTAATGTAGGAAGAATAAAGGGAATATTTCCCCGAATAGTTTACCAGCTTCCAATATAGTTAAGTTTTCAGCATAGGCTTCTCGTGCAGGAGGGAAAACTGCTCCCTTACTTCAAAAGATAAATATTAATGATAGATTGAAAAGTGATTTTTACAGGGTGGATTAATTTATTTCATGAAAACAAAATTTACAAATAAACAGACTTTTCTCATATTTCATAAGAATAGAACTTTTAATTGGAAATGGGCAGTTTACAATGGTTATCCAATGTAATTTTTCATGCTATGTTCCATATATATAGAGGCCTTTTAACCAGTAATGTTAAAAACTAATAATGTAAGCCAAATTTAAAAATACAAATTCAGCTTTGGAGGCACCGAAGCCTCCTCACTTCTTTTGACCTTTGTAGTGCACCAGGTGCCAATGATTTTCTGGAATCCCTTAAAAGATGACAAAGACTTATAAATTTGCATTGCGGTAAGCCGCTGCATTTATTGCAGTTTTTTCTTTTTTTTTTTGTGTGTGTCGACATTCTGTGTTCTGCTAGATGTCATCGATAAGCTCACTTCTTTTGCATTGAAGAAAAGGGTTCCTCATAACCATGAAACTGCAATACATCAAATGTAGCTGCGTATTATTCTGAACTCAGGTGTGACAAATCAAACCATTTAACAATGCCATCTGTAAAAGGAACGAATATATTCACATTTATAGGAAGTACCAGAAATTTATACATAAGACATTATGATGATAAGAATTGTAGAAATATGGGAAACAAAAAAGACAAGGTTTATTTTCTGTTAATAAATCTAACTATTTACATATCAAGTAACTTGAAGAAAAAAATCATAGTATGGAACTAAGATTTTAGAAATTTAAAACCATGGTGATGCAGTTGTTGTGAATGATACAGATAAAAGTCGGCTGTTTTTTAAATGTAACAAATAATGAATGCTACTGATTCCAAAGATATTTTGAGAATTCGGAATCTGTACCTAAAATTTTTATCTGAAAGGTTTTGCCAATCTTCCAAAAAAGGTAACAGTAGGGAGATTTAAACTATTTCACTATTTTCATTTAAGAAAATCTGAAAAAAAAAAATAATAATAATTAATTATATCATACAGTGCATTTTAAAAATATAAATAAAAAATATGTCTTGTAAAGTACACAGTCTATTCTCAAACCCACTGACCTGAAATTTGCAATTGAGGCAGTGAGAAGCAAAGGGATGCAGGTGCCAAAATTAAATTAGAGATAACTGGGACAAAAGGTAGGTGAACCTCTCCTCTGTTTTGGGGCAAAAGATAGTAGCAGGGGGGTAGAGAAAGGACACCTGTTGGCTCGAGCCTGAAGGGGGCCCAAGATTTTTTTTTTAATGAGGGGGAAAATATGTGTAGAGCCGTAGGTGTAAACAATTTGGAGAGGGCTTGTAAAAGGTTAATGAAAGCCTACCTATGACGGCAACTTTTACAAAACATTTTTTACTGAAAACTTGAAAATGTTCATTTACATCCCTTAGCTTCTCAGTTTCAACAGTCTAAAATTTGCACAATATTTCAGATCAAAACAATGAAGTTTACACTAAAATATAGGGTTGGAATTTGAAATATAGCCAATATTTAAAATTAATGATAAAAAAGTTAAATGTTTAAAAAATGGAATAAGTTTGTATATTGAAGTTAAATTCCAAACACTGTTTTAATAAGTCTATCATAATTATTTCATGCTAGAATTTATACTGATTGTCTGACAGATTTCACTACTTCTTAAGCTTTCTTTCTGGTGGTTTTTAAAATGTAAGACATTCTCTTACAATTTCATTTCATACATAAAGCAGTTACTTTCAGTTAAGTATTTTTGATTGAAAAAGGGGGTAAAATCAATATGTGAGGAAATAAAATAAGTTCTAGAATACTGAATAATAAAAAATTTATACACATAATGTTATAGGTTTAATTTCTTTCGACCTAGGCTAACTTGTTTTCTTTAAAAATACTTCAGAAAATGACAGAAGTAAAATTAAATGATCATTATGAGCTGTAAATAATTGAAAATAAATTAAGAATGCTGCAACAGAGAACTAATTGTAAAATTATTGTAACGAAAGCTTTTCTAAAGTTGGAAAAAAATTCAGAACTTTTCCATGAATTCAACTTCAGAAAAATTGTACACGAAACATTGAATAACAATTTGTAAATCTGCACTGATATTTTGTGACGTATTAAAAACTTGTAAACGGTATGAAAATGAGGTACATTTTTAAATGTCTGGCTAATGCCACCACTCACAAAAACCAATTGCACACAATGTTTTAAGTTTTAATAATTGTAATTAATTTTTGACAGTTATGTTGTTAAATGTTGAATATAGAATAGAAAATCATAAATATTTACATATAATCAGATATGAAACAAAAATCCAAAATTATTCAATGAATGCTAATAGCAATGTTTAGAAATCCTTAGAAAAAGTAACTAGTCCGTAAACAAAATGACTGGTCGACTAAACACGAACTGTAGTTAAACTTGAAATGTGTTCCTACATCAGATTGTAGCTAACAAATTTAAAGGGTGAACTTAAAAAGGGCTCATGAAAAACACATTTAATACATTCCAGAAATTCATTTTTAATATTTTGAAGCAAAAAATTACAAAACAAAACATAACTTTACACTTAAACTTGTTTTTGTGCGGTCTTTTTTGTACAATTTAGCAGTAGTTTTTGTTGCAAAAACTTTTTACAGCTACTCATGAAGTTGCAGACAATTATTTTATTAGAATTGTTTTCATGCAATCAATATTCACTACACAAAAACATGTTTGAGTGTACTGAATTTAATGTTTACTAGTGGTTTTAAAAAAACAAATGATTCCAAAGAAAATACCATTGAGTTTCTGGAACCAAATTAGCAACTTTGGACGCCCATTGCATCTGAACTTGGGCCTATGCAAACAAATCACTCTATCTGGGCTCATAACTAAGGCGAATTCCCTAAAATACAGAATTTGTCCAGATCCATGACCCTCAAAGAAGTGGCGTTTGGTACAAAGATAGTTTTTCTGTGAAAAACAAACATTGGTAATGTTAAACAGTAAGTTATCACCTCAAAGTCAGAAATACATGCAATACACTGACAAACTAGTTATTACGCACATCGAGTGCAGTTTTGTCCTTGTTATTAACTCATCAGTCTGGAATAGTGAATATCCAAGCTGGAGACATATGTCATCTCATTGAATCTGAGAGGGCCAAAAAACTGTTTACTACTAGTTTGCTGGAATTCTCAGGATTGATGGATATGCTAATTTTGCTTTAGCAGAAATTAATGGAGGAAAAAATGGAAAGTTATTACATAATCCAAAAGGTTTAACAAAAATTGAAAATTTATAATTAAACCCCACTTATATAAACCAGATAACCCCCACATCAACACCGGATAACCACCCCAACAGTACCGTATGACCAGCCGGATATCCTGCAAAAATCTGCCGGATATCCTATCCCGAGAGGATCGGCCGGATTGGATATCGCCGGATATCAGAGGGTAGAAAAATGAGCCGGATAGCTATTGGGTATCCGTTGCATCCCTAACTGCAACCATTTTACTTAAATTTTGATTTTTCGTAAAATCTTCAAAATGTAGTTATGATTGGCTTAATTAATAATTCATCTGAGAAAAATTTACCTAAATTTAATCAAATGAAATTATTGCAAATTTAAAAATGAAACATTAAAACTGTAAATAATATGAAATTTCTGAATTACGGATGATCATCAAATACTATTGTTAGAGCAAGCCTAACCCGACAGCATCGCAATGCTATGATTAGGTAGGCTTCACAATGCTGCCAGGATAGGTTTGCTCCGACTTTAGTCTCACGGACTTCAACTCCATTCCATGGTGGTCGGACCAGGGACCAAGACCCCTAATTAAGACGGAGTCAATCCTTACAATTTTAACAATTAGCCAAAATATTTAAGGGCTTTTGGGTGTCCTAGGCAACAGCCTAGTTTGCCACTTCGGTAATCAGGGCTTAGGTTCGACACAGTTTTCACTGGCGTTGGACCAGCGGACAACCAGTGATTTCTAATGCTGCTCATGGGGGAAAATATTATTAGCATATGTGCCAACTTTTGGAAACGGGTATCAGTAAAAATTTTATGGGAACATCTTCCATCTAATTAAAAGTTTTCTTAAATTAAATTAAGAGGAGGTAATCCAGAACTGAGGTTTTTAACCTTTCTGAATCCATGTACTGCTCTTGCGTATCATTAACTATGGGTAGCTCCAACAACAACTTTTCCTTTATTGATATTTATTAAACGTCTCAATTTAAAATTTTACATGCTATGAGCATGAACAAGTCACATATATGATTTTTGAGCCCAGGCTTTAACTTTTTTCAAGAGGTAGTGGAATTAATGTCTAAAAAATACTATAAAATCACAGCAGAAAATAAGGTGATAAATGAAATAACACAGGACAGGCAGATATCGGTTCAACAAATGCAAACACTTGTCTTACTCTCAAAAACAAAAGAAGTACATAAAATGAATGAAATGCAGTTCACTTTGTTGACTCTGACTGACTGATTACCAATGCAAATGGATTTTAATGTAAGGTAAACCTGCTGTGCTTAGTGAAAATTGATGCGTCACAACACCGAATATGGTATTTCAGTGAACATAGACAATAGCTTGCATTTGTTATTTAAACTTACTTTGAACCATAAGAATAAAATTAAAGACGAATAAATTCCAGAAAGAATTTAATACCAGTAGAATAAACGGTACCAGCAAACGTTATAACGTAGAAGGATGTTATCTGTACTACAAACATAAACATTATCTGGTTTAAAAAATAAAAAACATTAAAATTAGGGAAAAAGGTATACTTAATCTCAAAGTGAATAGCTTTTTTAACTGAAAAATGTGTAATGAATTTGTTTCACGAGAGAAATAGTAAAAACACAACGTGGAACAGGGTGGTTCAATCAGTGATTATAAACAAAATTTTATAATATACGCATTGCATATGATGCTTTAACATACTATGAAATGTCATGAAAAGCTTCATAACTAAGTTGAAATATGCAGAATTTTTTTAAAAAAAGAGGCAGAATTAACACCAACACTACACCTTAACGAATGTAAACAAACATTTGTATTGTTCTGAAAAACAGAAAAAAAAAACATAAATTTCGTGAAATACGGACTTTTTGGTGACTTTTACTCATCTAATATCGAAATATTTTCATTAATTCAAATAGTGAATAACAGTAACAACACATGCAATGTGGCTCAATGATACACTTCGCGAACGTAAACAAAACTTTATCTAATTCTCCAATAAAATCTGTACCTAAAACGAACATAACACTGAATGCATTTGATACTTCAACTAACCTGGTATTGAAATAAGTGCTTTTTAAACCGCATAAATGGATTGAACCTTTTCAAATTCCACACATATAGACCTCACTTTCCTCTTTGTAGAGATAACATTTAAAACAGAATGTCCGCAGCCCGGAAGTGACATTTTCGGTTATATGTTAAACGTCACTGGATGACTTCACCAGCAGATAGCCAATCAGGGAAAAGCAGTTCGCGAAAGCTCTAGGATGTGGATTTATGCGAAATTTGTCGTCTTGCGGAAATGGGCGTATTTCTTTTCGGGACTTTAACTGATTAAAATTTATAAATTTTGAACTAGATGAGACTTTTTGCCGTCAAATACTCATGCATACTTTAATCGTTTAAATTTAAAACTTCAAACATGGCTAACAATCTCGCTTCTCAACTAATAAAGGAAGAGTTTAATCCTTTAGATTATGTAAAGAAACAAGTTACAGAGTGTAATGGTGCTGTAGATTTATTGAGTGAAAGAGAAAGAATTCACAAATTAGCTGAGGAAACTAATGGGCTATTGAAGAAAAATGTTTACAAGAATTACACTCAGTTTATCGAAACTGCTAAAGAAATTTCATATCTTGAAGGAGAGATGTATCAACTTAGTCATATGCTTGCCGAACAGCAAACTGTTTTAAATTCATTGTTAGAAGTTTCTATTGCGGCTTCCAAGGATTCTGAGTTGAAAATTAGTAGAGATAAGGAAACGGACGAAGAAAATAATAAAAACCTTTCTTTGCTTTTGGAGAAAGTTGAAGGGTGTGCAACCATACTAGAAGTTAGAGGTCGAACAGTTGTGTATAATGGAGAAATGCTAGAATTGGGGGTTAATGACTACAAGCCCATTCATACAGTGTACTGTGTACTGCTGGATGATGGATTAATGTTTGCAACAAAAATAGAAAATAGCCGTGGACCATTGCAATATAGGTAAATTTTTACTTCATCCTGTTGTTGCTAAAATCCTTTATATATCATTACATGAGAAAAAAAATGATCCATAAGTCATTTTTGAGTCATCACTAATTGCTAAGCTTGCCAGACACCTCGGATTTCAGACAAAATCCCGTTGTTCCGGCCGGTTTATTCGGCATAACGTAAAAAAATTTATCTGAATATATAGGTAAGTGATGTAAAATACCTGGGTATTTATTTTTAGTGGTAAATACCCAAAATGGGTATATAACCGGGTATTTATTTCAAAAATTTATATTCAAATAAAATACTTTTCTGTCTATTCCACTATGCATATATATAACCAACCATATACAAAACAGTAAATTTTTGGCCAAAAATTTTATTTTGATCACATATTTAAAGAATTATTTTGTGAAACAACTTAGCAATCTAATATGATATTCACATTAAATGTGTTGGATATGCCTAATCAATGTCCCCATCTTTCTTTTTTGTTTTTCACTTTTCAAAGCAAAATTTAGTTTTACCAGTACAAATACAAAGTGAGGGACAAACTAACGCCTTCTAAATACTAAATGCCTATCACGTTCTCCCTTTTAACATAGAGCAAAATGATCCCAGTAAGCATATATTCGGTCTTCTGGCTACTGCCAACTATTGAAGGTCGAAAGCATTAGAAATTAAAAGCAGAGAAAACAATTGGTTAACTTCTAAATTTAAATTTTAAAATTAACCCATTAACGATGATTTGAATTCTTTGGATCCATCGTCATAGCAACACCATCCTTGTATTGCCGTGAGGTAGTAGCGTTGTTAGTGTACCGGCGGAGGATCACTTTTAAACAAATGTGATAGGCATTTAGTATTTAGGAGGCTTTGGACAAACTGATTGCAACTCAAAGCCAAAACTAACTAGTAGCATGATATTATGAAAAATCAAAGATGAAAAGGTGTGCTAGCACCATCTATGTGACAAAATTAAACTTAAATCCCTTTGCTTTACCTCATAAAAAATTAAATTTTCCTGCCATCCTATTTAAGTTTAAGAATAGTTCATTCTAAAATCTGACAGTTTTTTTGATAAGATTTCATTACGCCTTTAGTTAAAAAAATTATAATACATAAGTTTTTATGTTTTTAAATTTCCATTTTACAGTTTATGTTTTAAAAAGAAAATCATCACCTTTTGATACCACCTAAAGTTTTTTTTTTGGCACAATTCGCAATTACTAAGGGATTTACCCTGCCTTCAGATAAATACCCAAAAAAATATTTACCTTCCCACCCGACATCACTAATTGCATGTGTTAAAAATAGTTCGAATACATTTTCATCATGAAGTACCGGGGAGCAAATGCAAATGAGCAAGGCAACAGGAAACAATATATATATATTTTTGCTTATTAATGTGAAAACTGTTTCTATATTTGTCACATTATCACTTAAACAGCAATAAAATAAATAACATCATAGTCTTAATAACTTCTCAGTAAATTCTTCCAAGCATCCCTCATGCTTCCTTTTTTTTTTTTTTTTTTCCATTTTGGATATGACTAACCTCAGAGATTATTATTTTGAAATCCTGAAGTTCATCATTGAATTGCTTATATACTTGTCCAACTATGACATTGAGAAGAAAGATTCTTTGGTTCACGATATGTTTCTTTCATAATTTCATCAAGTCTTCCAATAAAAATTTTTATAAACTGTGTAATACATATGTATGTATCAGTTTTACCAATTATTTCATATTTCAGACTCACTTTTTGAAATTTTTGGAAAATACCCAGTTTTTGGGTATTTACCCAGGCCTTGGGTAAATACCCAAAAAATATTTACCTACCCACTGGGTATTTACCCGACCCACGTCACTAGATTATATACAACCAACACTTTTTGAAATAATAACTAAGTTCAAGGATTATATGGAATAATTGATTTCTTTTTTCACTGCACTATGAAAAATGAAAACGCATGTCTCGGCGCCAGCCGTTTATGATAGAGAAAATAAGTCTGCACCAGTTGAGAAAGTATTCTCTTTTATGAACAACTCATGGTTTGATGATAGGTCATTCATGAAGGAATGTAATGGTTAACAGCATAATGACATGAAAATATACTATCGGATTCGATTGTACCAATTTTTACATTCAGATTAAATCTAAAAAACAATTTCTAAAAAAGTCCTATCCAGTGAAAAATACTTGTACATATTGATATTTCCCCCCCCCCCCTGATTTTAATTGCATCTTCTTGTTTAAGTATTTTGTAAATATTGTCTTGCAATGCTTGTGTCGTTTATGATTACCCCTAATTTAAGTTCATAAATAGGACCATTTTTTAATAGCTTGAAAAACTGCATTCTAAAAACCAGTCAACGATAAATACTCTCGCCACTGTGGCGCGGGGGGGAGGGGGGAATTCTGGTGTCCCGGTTTAGCATTTCAGAAAGCGGGCAAGCCTACTAATTGGTTATTATTCTCACTTGACCAAAGTTGTATTACTGTGGCGACAGTTATTTTTAATGTTCATTTAGAGAGCGAAATCCTTGTCATCCTAGTTACAAATGGTAAAGTTTAGCTTGATTTTACATGAAAAAAAAGGGTTTTTTGTAAAAAGCGTGAAAAATGTGGAGTGGTTTTTTGTACACACAAAACAAAGAATGAAAGGTTAGACTAGTGCTGTGAAAGAACTTGCATAGTCAGTGATGCTAAAATGATAAAAGTAGAGGAATGTAGTGCAAAGTGAAATGGGGAAATACTCTGCTTTAAGTGCCACCTGTCTAGTAATATTTTAACTTAGTATTGTCTGTTTTTCAAGAGAAGGCACTTCGCTGCGCCCCCTTGAACATTGTGAGTTCCATTTTACGTGGGGGTGATCGGTACGCAATCGATGTGCTTCTAAAGGAGACAACCAGATAGCCTTAAGGTGGGCTTACATTTTAATTAGAGACGTACCGAGTACTCGGTAATTACTCGGTACTCGGCATACTAGGCCAATTTGCCGAGTACTCGGTACTCGGCCAAATTCTGATCAGATACTCGGCCAATACCGAGTAGTTGCAAAAAATTGAATATTGTCCAAGACAGATACCAAAATTTATATTAAAAAAAAAGCAAGCATTATATTCTGCAATAATTTACAATTAAAATTTATAAGTCAAATTTAAATTTTGAGAATAGGGTCATTCCATGCGAAATGAGCAAAATTGGCAAAAAAGTAGTGGCCGCATGGTAACAGATTTTTATGAAATTTGGTATACAGGTTCCTTTTATGCCTATATAAAAATATCTAAAATATTTTTGCTTAAAATTTTTTATTTAAATAGTTACATGCGATTGAAAATTGGTCAAATTGAACAGCATTCTCATTGATGCTAAATGTTGCACTTTTGAAGGCTTGTGTCTTATTAACTATTTAATGAAAATATAAAAGTTATATGTTTATGCAATCTATGGAGTAGGGTAATCAATCTGATATCAGTGAAATTTTCAAAGTTATTATAGTTAACTTTTAACCGAGTTTCAAAAACTGAAAATATTTCAATTTTCTCATAATTAAGCATTTTATTTTTTAATCTCAATCTTTAAGGAATGCATTAGCTTTGATGAAATTAATACCCAATAATGTGCTAAGTATCATAAAAGAAATGCCTTACTTTTGAAGTTGTATTTTAACTCATTTGTCTTCAAAATCAGTTTTAAACTTAGTGACATTTTGTAAAATGATGATTTTCCCCTTCACGTACACACAAAAATTCAAATGAGGGAAAATTCAGACAACTTTAAAATTTTTCAAGAATATAGAGCTGTGTTACTACTATTTGCTTGAAGAAACTCGAAATTGGTTTTTGATTTCCGAACGTAAAATAAAATTCAGAAAAATAGCATTTTCTTTCTGTTTTATGGGTCAATCCATACAGGTTCGACGGATGGTTGCGCTCGACCAGTTTTAATTTTTCTGAAATTCATATCCCTAAAAGCTGCATATGAAAGATTTTTAAAACCTCTTTTTTTTTTCTCAACTTTGATTTTTTGGAGGTCATCAAAAGTGATTTTTGTAGTCAAAAATGGGACTTTTAGACCTTTGCATTTTGGCCAAAATCTATTTGAACTACATTTATGACAGTTAATTTAATGCTTTGATGTTAAAGTGCATAAGTTGATAGTCTTACATGCTGAGTTACGTAGCTATACGTTAATAATTAAAATAATGGCAACAGGTTCAAGTTCAAGACCAAATGTAAAAATTTTACTCATTTCAAAGGGGGTTAACTCATGTAGGGGACGGAAACACAAAATGAAATACGGCAAAAACTAATTACTGGAGCCATGCTAAAAAGAATATGCAACTGTTGCTGTGTGTTTGTGTACCCTTTATAGATTATAGCCCCTCAAAATTCGGAAAAATGACAAAAATGACATTTTTAGACCCCTATAAACCAAAAAGGGATTGAATTAAAAATAAAATTTTCTGGCCAATTGAATATTCCATTCAAGTACTATACATGTTATACATATTGTTTTTTGTATTTGGTTTGTAAAAAAGATACAGGTCTTTGAAATTAAGCAATTTCGCTAGTCAATCACACTAAAACAGAAATTAAAAGTGTAAAAACTTCATGGCACCTTCTTAAATTACGTATATTGTGCCCTATATAATACATTATACTGAAAAAACATATTTTGACAACTTAGAAATATTTGGACATGAATTAGTAGTTTATACTGTGTGGAACCTGAATGGATTGATCCTTATGTGAAATTACGAGAATTCAAAGAACTAGATAAATGACTAAATGATACAAAAGCAAGTAAAATTGACATTTATTTCAATTTAAAAAAAATGTACATTTCAGCAGGTACTTCATAAACATGCTTTTGAGAAAATGAAACACGAAAGAAATGATTAGTTTTGCTAAACTTACAGAATAAAAAGAAGTAACTAATGAAATTTTACCTTAGTTCAAGCTACTCTAGTAACAAAAATACGCTGATACCAATGATTAAAATTTAGTAGCATCTAAAAGACACTTCAATATATTATGTTAAAAAAATTGAGTAAATTTAGAGCATTCCCTCATTTTCAAAAAAACATCTAAAATAGAGGAAAAAATGAAATTTTTGCAAATTTTCGATTTTTTTAAGTACAATTTCGTTATCGAGAAATTCATAAACAGTTACTAAATTAGAGCAGATAGTTACTTATAGATAGTTTTTCAATCTGAATCACTTTTACTGTTATTTTTTCATTAAAAGAACTAGGAGAGTGATTTAAAATCTGAAGTAAATTGGCAAAATTTCAATCTTTGTTAATATCTCAGATTCAAAAAAAGATCCGAGTAAATTTTACTTAGCTCTTTCTCAATAGAGATTTGTTTATAGAATGCGGAAATATTTCTTTTTTAAGTGTACATTTATAACTTATGGAGTTATTGAGTCACAAACTGGCAGCCATGAACTCTGAAAATTTAGACTTAGCGTAAGCATCAACTTCTAATTTCAATAACAATGCAACAAACAGTTTTTAAACTTTCATACTTTGCATTCCCTCATAGATATGCATGGTTTACCTATGTAAAAATTTTCATTGAAATCTGTGACATGTCAGCCACAGCTGATTTGCTCATTTCGCATGGAATGACCCAATAATGAAGTTTGTAATGCTTCAATGGTATAAATCTTTCTTTTAATGTCCCCAAAGTTTATTTGTTTATTAAAAATTATGCAAAAAAAGGCAAGTATAGAAAATATGGAATTTTTATATTAAAAACGGATACTTGATACAAACAAAAATTAGTTATAAAAAATATAAAAATACCTTTACTTAAAAAATTAAAGGAAATAAAACAATGTTAAAAGCACAGTGTAGGAACACTGCAGATACGTGTTTTTTGGAAGTTACAAGGAATTCCTTTTTCTATGCACAAAATGGGAGCTCGTAGATTTAAAGGCATCCGACAAAAGTTGGATTTTTTTGTTGAATGTCTTTACCTTCTCTAGCTCACATGTTATGCACTGAAAAAGACATTCCTTGTAAGGGGGGGGGGCGGTAACATGTGTCTGCAGTGTTCTTGCACATTTGTTTTATCTGCTTTAAAAAATATTTATGTTTGGCGGACTAGAACTATAATTGATTGGTATACAGTGAAACCCCTCCTAACGGACACCCCTCTTATGCGGACAATTTTTAATTCCCCAGTTCCAATGCAAATAACATTATTAAACCCCTGTACTGCAGACACCTCTCTATTGTGGACAAAAAAAATTGTCCTGTTAGTGTCCGCATTTGAGGGATTTTACTGTAATTTGTTTTAATTCCAACTTGATTAATCATACCTTTTATTTATATATTTTTAATTTTAAAAATCATTTTTTGGTAAAATTTTTGACAAACAAAATTGTTTATATAATGTGTAATTAAATTTCACCAGGAATTTAGCTTTAAAAACTATTATATGGACAAGGAGGTCTATACTACTATTCCAATAAGTTCAAAATTCATCACATGTGTGTCGGTGGTTCTTGTTAAAACATAATTGGTACTTGGTAACTCGGCCGAGTCGTGAAAGGCCGAGTACTCGGTAACTCGGTACTCGGCCGAGTAGTGAAAGGCCAAGTACTCGGTACTCGGCTACTCGACCAAAGTGCTACTCGGTACGTCTCTAATTTTAATGTGCAAAAAAGTCTTAGTGTCCTTTACATCACTTGCTTCACTTGTCTGTTGTCATTTTAGTTATTCTAACATTTTAAAAATTGCTGCTTATACAACAAAATATTATGATCCGAAAATACCTTCTGCCGAAAACAGCGAAATAGAATCATCAGATACCACGTGACGAGGGAAGAGTCAAAACGGACAACAACACATGTAGTCATGGGCGCCCATATAGGGGGGAAAGTGCCCCCCCCCCTTTTAGAAATTAGAACTTCCTTGCTTTTAGTAGGTACACTGTCTTCTTTGCAAAAATGAAAAACATTTTTCTCCAGCCGTTAATGTTGTTGTCATGTGCTAGCTCAGCTGGCAATTTGCGGTGCGCTGCTTCACTTTTCCAACTGTACCATCATTTGGTGTGAAGTCCAACTTCTACAGTACAGAAATGCCATAAGGATCCATTTATAGCACAACAACATTCACACAAAGAAAGGACAAGGATAGGAGAGAGAAAGTACCCCCATGTCCAAGAAGGGATTTGATCCCGGACCTTCATATCGCAGTCAGACTTCTCTGACCACTAGACAAGGCAGGCGTCTCCAGCATTAAAAGTATCAAATTTAAATTACTCAAATCTCTACTGAAATAAGTTTACTTTGAAATATCCTGCTAAACCATGGGGAAAATACCTGACCCCCCCCCCTTAAAATTTTGCATATGGGCGCTTATTTATGCAGTCGATTCCAGTCAAAAAAGAAGAAAAAAAATTCTGGAAATCAAAGAATATGATAATACAAGTAATTTTTAAAAATTCATATTTTTGTACTGTAAGATTTTGTTGATTGTCAAAAAATATTTTTGTCATTATTAAATGATAAAGATCATGTTATTAATATTTTGAATTTTAAGACCTAACTAATATTCAGTGCAGTTGTTTTTCGTTTAAGATTAAGCTTATTTGCATTTTGAATGCTTTGTATGGTTAGTCAAGTGTATGCATGCCGGGCAGAATGAAATAGCTCGTTTCATTTACTCTTTCAATCTTTTATGAAATCACTTACGTATATACATCGTTACCCATTATGTTTGTAAAGAATTCATTTGCATTCCTTCGTTTAATAGTTCCCATATTTATTCACTCTTTTGCATATTTTCTTATTCATTCAATATTTTATTAACTAATTTATTTTTTCTTTATATATTAACTTATTTATTTATTCGTTTATTGCAGGGGTGATTGTGGTCCGGTATTTTACCGAATTTCCGGTACTTTCGGACGTATTTCCGGTATTTTCATGTCTGAAAATACCGGAATTATGTGCTTTTATCTCCCTACCTCCGCAATTTATTTTAAATTATATAATACTCATCAAATATACCTGCAAGAGCCTTAAGATAGCCAACTATCCCTTAAGATGGACAAATGTCAAGATAATTTGTATAACACCCGCTCAAAAGTAACTTTGTAATCCATTAAAAATTTAATTAAATGTGCACGCAATATTTTGACTCAGAACTATTTAAAACTATGGCAAAGGTGCACTTAAGTAATAAGGGCCAAGGATTACCCCCCCCCCCCCCCCCCCCGTTATTCATTCATTCTTTCATTTACTCATTTATTTGATCAAAAATATCTTAAATAATCAAATAGAAAATATTTCATTGAAAAAATATTTCATTTTTTAATACAAATTTTTTATTTTTCATTTTGCCCCAAAAAAACTAGTATGTTGGCCAACTTTCTGTCTTTCTTATGAACTGATCCCTCCCGCTGCCAGATGAGAAAAAAATACCCCACCCCCTCCATTCACCGACCCAAAAAAAAAAAAAAAAAAATGCGCACTCAAAGCTTGTCGACCGTCCCACATTTCTGAGTTCTCGCAAAAGAAAAGCAAAGAGCGAAAATTGAAACTTATTTTAAAAGCCTTGCTTAAATTAATAATATTTTATGTGTTAACAAACACAAGATGGCAACATTTAAAAAATTTAAATCATTAAGCTTTTCCGGTCATTTTCCAACAATTTAAATCATGTGAAATACGCAGACAACACTCTATTGTGGTTTACTTTTCTTAGTATTGCTTTAGTAAAACTTTCTATTCGCACAAAAAAGTGGCAAAAATCAGCCCCCCTCCCCCCCCCCCTGAAGCGATTGGCGCCAAAAATTGAAAGTGTCTGTTAACGTGTAGGTTGACATTTATTCCAAATTTCATCTGAAACATAGCATTACTTCTTGAGATATATTCAAGAAAGAACGTTCGATTGCACCATCACGTTCGAATGCGTTTCCATTGAACCTCATAAACTTATCTACATTAATCATTCCAAATGAAAAAGAAAGGAAGCAAATGGCTAATTTACTTTCCTTTTATCTGAAATTCTGCATCTAGGTACCTGCAGTATGAGCACGGGGGGGGTATACAGCACTAAGGACTGACAGTCCAAGAAACCAAAATAATAATAATAATAATAATTTATTTAATGATTCTATACTTGAATTTTAAAAGTTGAAAATATTTTTGTTATGTTTTAGAAAAAGTTTTGAGGAAAAATAGAAACTCAACACATATTACGCAGTTTAAATAACAGCGAATCTTACTTCTTACCTACTAGTTAAAAACAAAAAACACTCAGTCGTTTAAAAATTCATTATTCGTTTGGGGGGGGGGGGGATTTATAGATTCACACCTGTCAGCATAAATCGATTTAATTACTTTCTTTCCTAATCCTAATATGTGGCTTGATAACTAATAATCTTGCCAACATGTTCTGTCATAAGTAAAGAATCCTGCATTTACCTTACATGCAAATACTAATTGAAATTGCTGAAAATATCATTACAAATGTTTACAAGTGATTTCTTGCTATGCTAATCTCTTTGGTAAAGTGATAAATTTTATCATCATAAAAATTGAGGAATAACATTCAAACATTGCAAATACATTTATTTTTCCCTTTAAGTGCAAAGGATTATTAAACATTGATTACAATGCTATGATTAATTTTGATTAGGTTGTTTTGAAATAATATTTCATATGGTGTACCACTTTAGAAATTAAAGCACTGCAAAGTTTAGTATCCAGGTGTTTTTTTTTTTTTTTTTTTTAATTTCAGCTGCATTTTTATTCAAAAAATTAGCAGTAAAGTTAAGAGCAATAAATTGATTTTATTTATTTATCTCTCCTTCATTTTGATTTTTTTTACTTAATTGTGCCACATTTAAATGAGTTTGCAACATTAAAGCCAATGTAATGTGTCGTAAGATTTAAAAAAAAAAAGATTCAAAAGCAATAAAATTTAAATTTTACATCTTAGTGTTTTCTTTTACACTAGCTGACAAGGCAAACGTTGTTCTGCCATATAAATATTTTCCAGTGAATATTTTGGTTTCCTCTTTATAGTAAATTAGTGGTACCTGCACAGCTTTGCCCATAGTAGAAAATTAAAAGGTCATTTAGCTCGCCTGTATATTTACAAATACTGGATGATGAATTCCTCGCCAATTTCCTATCTATTCTGTTACGGTTCCACGTCATGATATTTTGGTAATTTACTGATTTACGTTTTGATAATTTGCTCGGTAAAATTTTCTTAAAATTGGAATAGAAAAAGAACAAAATTGAATTTTCGAAAAATTGCTTCGAGGTGCACACCCCCATGCTATAAACTAATTCTGGACCAAGCTTCATGAAAATCGACCAAACGGTCTAGGCGCTATTCGCGTCACAGATCCTGACAGAGAGATCCAGAGAGATTTTCAGCTTTATTATTAGTATAAATTAGTTACTTTTAATGTCATCAAGTCAGTATGTAACAATTTGAATTAATTTTGTACTGAGGTAATAGATTTTTATTGTATGTGGGAAAAAATTGTTTGTTTTCAATTATCGAACGTTTAAATTTGTTTACTATTCGGTTGCAAAATATTGAAGCATTCGGCCGTGAATCAGTGTTGCAAGCCTTTTCTTTATTTTCCCATCCTTTAAGAGTTTGTACGTTTTTGTTTGGCAACAGTGAATATGTTTTGTTAGAACAGATAAGTTTTGATTCGAAATGTTTTAAGCAGTGTTTTAAGAAATGTTATAAGAAATATTAAGAAATAAAAGTATATGAATGGACAAAGTGGTGTACACTTAATGTCGTATCTAACATGTGGTGACCCGGAGTAGTGATTTTAAAGAAGGTCAGTACTTTTATAAGGAATTTCTGATTGAAAAACTTTAGTTTTTGTTTTGCAATGGAAAATCTTGTCAAGAAGCGATCTCCGTTACGAACATCTTTTACTAAGACATATAAGAATTTAATGGCCTTGTTTGAGAATGAAAATATTGCAATAAGTGATCTTAAGATTAAATTAGCTACTTTAGAACGCATTAATGCTGGTTTAATGACTCTTGACAACGAAATTTTAGAACTTGCGTTAAATGCAGATGATGACGGTAAAAGTTATACTGTCGAATTCGAAGCTATAGAAGAATATAAAATCAAGTTTGATGAAGCGTTGGTTTACGTAAATTCTTTTTTAGAAAGTAAATCCCAGATAAGCGCCAGTAGTAATAATGAGAAATCACAACTAAAACTTCCCAAACTGGAATTAATGAAATTCGGTGGTGAAATTAAAGATTGGCTGTGCTTTTGGAGTCAATTTAAAAGAATTCATGAACATAAACAAATGGAAGAGGAAGATAAATTCCAATATTTAATACAGTGTATGTCTCCTGGTACAAGAGCGAAGGAGATCATTGATAGTTATCCACCAACAGCAGAAAATTATGAAAAAGCAATTGAAAGCCTCAAAGCAAGGTTTGGCCGCGAGGAACTGTTAGTGGAGTATTATGTTCGAGAACTCTTGACTTTAGTTGTTAAAAATGCTACTAAATCGAAGCTAAGCATTACTCAATTGTATGATTAAGCTTGAATCCCACCTAAGATCATTAGAGTCTATTGGGATGACATCCGACAAATATGCTGCTATGCTATTCCCACTTGTGGAATCGTGTGTTCTAGAAGACATTTTAAGAGTTTGGCTAAGAAATTCTGCAATTGAAGAAAAATCATACAGTGCAAGACTGAACCAGCTTCTAAACTTTTTAAGGACTGAAGTAGAGGGGGAAGAACGGATCACCCTCACAAAGTCGGGTGTGAAGCAAAGTGATTCCATGCAGAAAATTTTCGAAAGATAAGGAAGATATTATAATACCTACTGCTAGCAACTTGTTTTCTGGAGTAAAAGAAATTAATAGCAATAAAGTAATAAATACATTGTATATTCTGTGAAAAATCTCATCAAAGTAAAGATTGTTACAAAGCACAAAATTTAAGTTATGATGGAAAAATTGAAAATCATGAAAGAGAAAAATTGTTGCTTTGCGTGTTTGAAAACAAGCCATCGAGCAAAACAATGTAAGAACAAAGTTCAATGTGTGTTTTGTGGAAGAAAGTATTACCTTGTTTGTTGTCCAGAATTTAAGCAGAAATCAAAAGTTATGGTAGAGTGCAAACAAGAAAATTCCGAAAGCAGCACTCTTTCATCAACATGTACTTCAGGGAGAGATTTGATTCAAACATTAGTTGTTGGCATTCAACATGAAGGGAAAAATCTACGAGCTTTAAGTGATACTAGTCTGTGTGAAGGAATGAGTCAACATCCTCTAAAAGGTGAAATAAGTGAACCAGACTTCAGTGATGTGGAAATCAGAACTGTTCCAGTTGATGCAATAAGTGAACCTGGTTCAATGGATGAGATGAGTAAACCTGCACCAGACGATGGTAGATGTGCAGATTTTCAAGCTGACGAAAAAAGTGAAGCTTTTCAAGAAGACGAACAAAGGAAAATTTCTCAAGATGAGCAGAAAAGTCATAATTCCCTAGATCACGAAGAAAATGCAATTGCTTTAGATGAGAGAAAAAATAAACTTATTCAACGTGATGAAAAAGGTAAACCTGCTCTAAGTCATGAGAGTAGCGAAACTGCTTTAAGAAATAAAATAAGCAAATCTATTCAAATTGAGGAAACAAGTGACTGTGTTCTAAGTGATGATACAGATGAACCTACTCGAATAGATGAAAAAAGTGAATCTAATGTAGCTAATGGGATAAGAAAGTCTGTTGCCCAAACTGAAAAGAGTGAAACTTTTCTAGATTACCAGGAAAGTAAATTTCCTTTAAATAAGAATGGAAATGAAAATTATTCAGTAGATAAAACAAGTAAACTTGCTGCAGTAGTTGAAAGAAATGGATTGCCTAGTGTTGACGGAAACATTGTAACTGCTTGCGACAGAAACGAATTTGTTCCAGATCAGGCAAAAAGTCGAAAAACAATAACTGATGAAAAAAGTGAACCTCTTCTGAGTGATGGAAGAGGAGAACCTGCTTTAAGTAATAAGAAAATTGAACAAGCTGTAAAAGATGAAGTAAGTAAGCTTGCTCCAATTGATGAAAAAGGTAACTATGATTTTTATGATGAACCTACTGATATAAAGAAAAAAGATGAAACTTTTCAAAGTCACACAAAAATTGAAACTGCTTGCGAAAAAAATAAATTTGCTCCAAAGAAGATAGAAAGTGATGTGACTGCATCTGATAAGAAAATTGAACCTGTTCTAAGTGAAAAAAGAAATGAATCTGCTGTGAATGATAAAAAGGGCAGATTTGAATTAAGTGATGAAAGAAATAAATCCTCTTCGAGCGATGGAAGAAGAGAAACTGGTCTAATTAGTGAAAATAAAGTGAAAAAAGCAACTAATGAAGATCCAGTGGAACTTGATTGTGAGCTATCAATCGAAATAAGTACTTCAGAAGAAAGTGAAAAACCTGTTACTCCTATCGAAGAAAGGAATGCTGAAAGAGGAACAGATGTAAATGAAGAAAATAAGGATGAGAAAGAGGATTCAAGAAAATTTGCTGAGCGAACAAAGTGGCGACATGTGCCAGGCTCCAAAAATATTTCGAATTTGCCTTCAATAGGTTCCTCAGTGAAGAAACTGATAGCATTCCCTTGGTGGGAGGGTCCTCATTGGCTGAAATTACCCGAAGAAGAATGGCCTCATTGTAACTTAATTGATGACACGGGACAAGCTTTGAAAAGAAGAAAAGTTCTCTCGCTAGAAAGTGAAATACCCAAACACATCAAAGTGATTTATAATTTAGTTAGCTTTGAGTCAAGAAAGAATGTTTTCAAAAATGATGACATATCTCTGCATGAAAAGAAATCTCGTTGTGCAGAAAATGGAAAACATAAGCTTCTTAAAACTTCAGGAAATGAAGATTTTTCAGAGCATGGATGTGCAGTAATAAGTAAGAAAAAAGAAGATAGACAGCATGGATAGTTTAAGGTTCATGAGCTAGAAATGTCAAAAAAATTAATAGTAAAGTTCATACACCTTGACTCCTTTACATCTAAGGACACTGAAAAGTTAAAAGCCATCAATGTGTTTAAAGATGAAGGAATTTTGCAAGTCAAGCCAAAAGTGAGGTATAATACTTATGGTATAAGTTTAAGATTAAACTACTTAGAGACATTAATTTTATTATTAAAGTTCAATTTGTTAACATGAAAGTTTTAATATTTTAATAAGTTTTGATTTTATGTGTTAAGTATGTAAAAAAAAAATCAAAAGGTGGGAGAATGTTGCAAGCCTTTGCTTTATTTTCCCATCCTTTAAGAGTTTGTACGTTTTTGTTTGGCAACAGTGAATATGTTTTGTTAGAACAAATAAGTTTTGATTCGAAATGTTTTAAGCAGTGTTTTAAGAAATTTTATAAGAAATAAAAGTATATGAATGGACAAAGTAGTGTACACTTAATGTCGTATCTAACAATCAGCATCGTCTTTGACGATTTCTAACGACAAAAGAGAAGCTAGAAGTGTTTCAGCTGGAAAAAACCTTCAACCAAGATTCTTCCAAACCAGTTTCGAAGCAAACCATGTGCAGAAAATTGCAAAAGATGGGAATATTTCTTAATCGAATGTCTGTTAGGAAACCTCTCATGCCTTTTCCCCAAGGGTCGTTTTAACCCTAAAGTTCTTAAATGATTCTAAATTTTTATTGGTGTTCATAAAAAATCGGAAAACTTTACAGAAGTTTGGAAGACTTTAAAACAGGGTTCATTGATTTAAATCACGTAATTTTTTTTGTTTGAAAAATCATTAAATCAATTAGGATTTTTTAAAATTATTTTTCAATTTTTTATGGGTCATTCCATACAGATTCAACGGATGAGTGCGCTTGGCCATTTTTAATTTTTTTGAAACTTATATCCCAAAAAGATGCATATGAATGCTGTTTAAAACCACTTTTATTTTTTCTCTAACCTTAACCCTTAATTTTTTAGAGGTCATTAAATGTCATTTTCGTAGCCAAAAATGGGACTTTTAGACCTTTGCATTTTGGCCCAAATCTAATTGAATAACAATCATGGCAGAACATTTTACATTTTGATGTTAAAGTACATAAGATAATAGTCTCGCACACTGAGTTATGTAGCTGTAACTTAATAATTAAAATAATGGCAACAGGCCAAAGTTCAAGGTCAAATGTAAAATTTTTACTCATTTCAAAGGGTCATAACTCGCTTAGGGGATAAAAACACAAAGTGAAATATGGCAAAAACTAATCACTGGAGTCACACTAATGAGAAAATATAGCTTTAATTGTGTGTTTGTTTACCCTTTATAAATTACAGCCCCTCAAAGATCAGAAAATTGAGAAAAATGACATTTTTAGACCCCTGTAAACCAAAAGGGGATGGAATTAAAAATAAAATTTCTTGGCTAAGTGAATATTCCATTCAAGTACTATACATGTTACATATATTGTTTTGTGTATTTGGTTTTTAAAAAAGATACAGGTCTTTGAAATTGAGCAATTTTGCTAGTCAATTTACGCATTAAAACAGAAATAAAAAGTGTGAAAACTTCATTGCACTTTCTTAAATTACGTATAGTGTGCTCTTTGTAATATATTATACTGGAAAAAGATATTTTAAGTATAAAAATAACTATTTTAATTTGATGACTTGAAAACATTTGGACATAAATGAGTAGTTCATACATGACTGGCAGCTTAAGTAGTTAATTTATAGACTATCTACTGTTTGACCACAGATTGTATGTAATTGGGCAATCTGCCAAGTAAAGACGATTCCATCTGAATGAATCTAGCAGGGGCTATGGGAAAATAGCGATGGGATATTGATACACGCGTTTTATAATGTCACTAGTGCCTTATTCATATATTGCATTCTCACAAATAAAATAAGGGGAAGCAAAAATAGTTACCATGGAAACAACAAAAAGAAAAGAAAATATTTTCATTTCGTTCAGGAACGTAAAAGCAAAATGGTAAGCTCAAAGCTTTGTTGTGAATAAATAAATCAATTAACTTTTGCCGTGAGAATATAGATCGAATATACTTTAGATTTAAAAAATGTTGCTGTAAGCAAATTTTCATTTTTACAAAACTAAGGATAAATAATAGAGAGGCAAAAGTGCACATCTGAAACAAATCAACTAACGCCCATATAAACTAATAGATACGTCTATTTCCGCCTTTAAACTGGATATAAGCCTTTCCATGTAATCGATAGTCAAACAGTACACACACAAATTTTCAATACATACAAACATTCGCTCTGTACATTAACTTATGTAACTTGCCTAAACACGTGCAAAAGCATTATCTACATAGTTGAAAGGAAAAAAAAGGTGCGCTTTTCATTTCTTGATTCAGTGTAGTTTTAAGAAAATGATCTCACACAGTAGTACTATAGTTCTGGTGGTGACACAGCATGTGGCGTACTGAAATACTTTACTCAAATACACAACAAAAATAGAAAGAACTTTTTTAATTTATGTAATCACGAAACGGATGTCAACTTGAGAGCTGAATGGCATTTCTATGCAATATCACACGGTAGTGAACATTGTAACAGAATCAGAGGAACCGTAAAAAGAATTGATACTACTAAGACTAGCTTGCAAAGAACTACTAGAAGTCACATTTTAAATCCTACAGAAATGTATACCTTCCGCATTTTTGCTACTAAGCATTGCATATATCCTTGTGAGCATTCAGTATATTAAACTAGCTGAAAAAATGCTGCAAGAAAGGTTTGACTCTGCAAATAAAATTCCCAATACAACATTTAATCACTGCTTTATGCCACCGTATTTACATATTATCTCTGTAAAATTATTGTCCCCTAGCAATAGGTATGAAGAATAGTGTGTTATTAAAAAGATTATTAAAAGAAAATGCCCATTATTGTCAAAAAAGTTATTACACAGCTTGTGTTGATCACTAAATTTAGAACTCCTGTCATTTTCTTGCTCCTAGTACATTTTCAAAGTATCAAATTATGAATGTGCCTTAGTAAAACATTCCAAAACGCCATATACTTGAGTCACCATTACAACTATAGGACTACTAGGTGAGTTCATTTTTTCAAAACTACACTCAAACAAGAAATAAAAAACGCACTTTTTAAATTTTAAATTTTGTATATATAATGTTTTTGCATATGTTTAAGGCAATTTAGATATGTTAATTTACAGAGCATATGTTTGTGTGTATTGAAAATTTGTGTGTGTAGATAGTCTATAAATTAACTACTTAAGCTGTCAATCAAGTATGAACTACTCATTCATGTCCAAATATTTCTAAGTTAGCAAATTAAAATAGTTTTTTATACTTAAAATATGTTTTTCCAGTATATAATATATTATACAGGCCATTTAAGAAAGTGCAACGAAGTTTTCACACTTTTTATTTCTGTTTTAATGCGTAAATTGACTAGCAAAATTGCTCAATTTCAAAGACCTGTATCTTTTTTACTAACCAAATACACAAAATAATATATATAACATGTATAGTACTTGAATGGAATATTCAGTTGGCCAAGAAATTTTATTTTTAATTCCATCCCCTTTTGGTTTACAGGGGTCTAAGAATATCATTTTTTGTCATTTTTCTGATTTTTGAGGGGCTGTAACCAATAAAGGGTAAGCAAACACACAGCAACAGTTACATATTCTTATTAGCATGGTTCCAATGATTAGTTTTTGCCGTATTTCATTTCGTGTTTCCGTTTCCTACGCGAGTTATCCCCTTTTGAAATGAGTAAAAATTTTACATTTGACCTTGAACTTTGACATGTTGCCATTATTTTAATTATTAAGTTACAGCCACGTAACTCAGCATGTGAGACTATCATCTTATGCACTTTAACATCAAAGCGTAAAATTAACTGCCATAAATGTAATTCAAATAGATTTGGGCCGAAATGCAAAGGTCTGAAAGTCCCATTTTTGACTACGAAAATGACATTTGATGACCTCTAAAAAATCAAGGGTTAAAGTTAGAGAAAAAATAAAAGTGGTTTTAAACATCATTCATATGCATCTTTTTGGGATATGAGTTTCAAAAAAATTAAAAATGGCTGAGCGCACTCATCCGTTGAATCTGTATGGAATGACCCTTATCGAGTCTAACGATAAAATATGTTACCTTTACAATTCTAACATAGCTGCACAGGCCTCTCTGTATATTTCAGGGTTTGAAAAAAAAAAGTCCACCTAGGTTTTTGATCAAATTCCTTTTTTTTTTTGGGTTGATCAAAAGCCTGGGTTTTTTCGAGAATCATTTTAATCGCAATACTATTTAAACATTGTACCAAACTACTACTTTGTTACTTTTACTTTTCATAATGTAATTTTAAAACATGCATCTAAAATTAGTCAAATTAAATGTAAAAAATGTATGAATTTTAAAACAGTTTAATATTTGTATGAAATATTATTAAAAATTTTTTTAAAACATGACCATTTAGGAAGGAAACGCATTTATTCATTCAGAAACAAATTTTGTGATATAAACGTTTCTTATTCTTTACACTCGAATTTTTTCAACATATAACAGCATTTATATGCTGATGTTTTCTTGGGTTTTTTTCTTTTATTGTGGAGGATGTAATAGTAATAAACTATCCTTTTTTATTTGCAGGTACCAAGCACTCTATGAACTTGATGGTCTGGCTGTAGTAAATGTTAAAGAAGAAATTGGCGTTAAGAATGTCTTTAAAGTTTTAATGTTCCCTGAAGTGAGACATTTTCAGTGTCTTTCTGCCACTTCTAAAAAAGAATGGTTGTCTCGCATTGATCAAGCGAAGAAAAAGAAATTATCCTCCTTTGAGAGACTTTCTAGTCCAAAAGAGGCTCCCAATCCCTTTGAAGACGAAGGTGCTAATCCATTTGAAGAAAACTTATCTCCACACAGAAATGCTTACTTAGAGACTCCAATCTGGCTCCTCGAACTTCCAGAGGAATTGGATGTTTGCATCGCTCTCAGGGAATTTGAAAAAGCAGTACAGCTCATTCAAAAGGCCAGCGCTCACTGTGCTGCATTCCCAAGAAGCACTGCAGTCAAAGATACCAAAATTCGCATCGACAACCGTGCGAAGCAGCTGGTTCATATTCTAACCGAAGAGTTGAAGGTGTCACCTGATCGTTCTCTTCATGGCGGTCCAAGGGCTGCCAGAAAAGCTGTGGGTGTTTTGATCCAGTTGGGAAAGTCATCTAAAGCTTGTAATCTTTTCTTAAAGCGATGTTCGGCCATGCTTAAGCAAAACATGAAGCAACAGAAAGCAGAGGGCGCTACTCTTAGTTACATCGAAAAGCTGTGCAGCGTTTTCTTTTCCTGCATCGCAGATACTGGCAAGGAATTCAACCGGGCTTTTGAGAACAACGCTTGTGCATCGGCCTTTGTACTATGGGCTAAACTGCAACTAGAGCAGTTTGTCCAAATATTCTCGAAACATGTATTTACTCCACAAGTCAGCGCTTCCACTGCAACGGATTGCATTGCATGTGCTCGGCAGCACTGTGATAAACTTTCGGATGTAGGCCTCGAATTTTCATTTGTTTTGAATGATTTATTGAGCTCGCAAGTAGAGAGGTTGGTCACTGAAATGCGTGATAAACTTTTAGAAGCAATCAAGTTGCGTTCCAATGACGACAAGTGGCGACCTCAGAATCTCCAAAACACCACCAATTCAAAAAAATTACTTGATGATTTGAGGGAGATGGGAATTGACAATGCAGAATCATATCTTTTTGATGAATGTTGGTTGACCTTAACTATCAACATTACAGCATTCGCAAAAATGTATTTGAATTTTTTAGACGACCTATTGAAACTCTATACACCAGCTGTACATACTTTAATAAACGAGGCCCTATCTGTTGCTTTCCAAACTCAACTTTTTCACGTGAAAAATGCCTTTCAAAAAGCAAACGACCCTTCAGAAAGGCAGTTTATTTCAAAGAATGCCTCGTTTTTGTCTGATGTATTAAAAATTCTTGAAAGCCGTTATTCCCAGCGGCTGAGTCGTCCTTGTACTGTAATAAGTGATTTCCAAGAAGAGCTTAGCCGGCTTGTTGCTAACTCATTTAAAACTTCCTTTACTAAATATTCATCTACTGCTTACATATAGTAAAAATTATACTTATATGCATGTAATTCAATAAAAAAAATGCTCCTTTTTCTTTCAAATCGTTATTTCTTTCGTAGTCTTTATTATTTGAGTTTTTTTATTGAGTTATAAAATTTCAGGGCTGAAAAAAGATCGGCTTATTTAACATGCTTTTATTAGCTTCACTTGTATGTTTGTGCGTAACTCTCATTTGGACTAAGAGCTAGTGGCTTATTACTGTTACAGGGGTGATTGTGTTCCGGTATTGTACCGGATTTCCGGTATCTTCATCTTCGAAAATACCGGAACTCCTATATTTTCAGAACCCCTTTTTTGTAAATTTAGGGCGATGTTTAATGAAACGCACGCCGAAAGTCCAAATTGAAGACGTTTTGTTTGGTATAAAGCACGGTCATGTTTTGCAAACTCTATGGTAATTATCGAAGAACAGCTGGGGTGGGGGTTAGAATAAAGACTAGGTAAGAAGAGGAAAGAGGGTTACTTGAAAGAATATTTTTTCCCCTTTGGGAAGGGTTGCCACAAACGATTTTCCTCCGCTGCTGAGGTCAGCTATTCTAATTTGGGTGTTTACCGATTTTCGCCTACGCTGATAACGAGAGCATTTTTGACGAGTGGATCACGCCCTCCGGAGAGGATTAACGTCAATCACATGGAGGGGACGATTTCCGGTTTTAGAGAAGGGGTTGGGTAGGGATTTCTAATTTTTCCCTACGATCATTCTCTCCCCCCCCCCCCCAATCAAAAGATAAAATGCAACTTTTCTTGAATGTCTCGACTGAAACCTTTTTAAATAGTAATTTCAAAATTCACTTTTCAATAATTTCATAGTTAGTATACATTCCTTTTTTAAGGGGATAAGAACATTATATCAATCATTAAATTAACATTCTTCTGACGGGTTTAGAGAGGTATTTTTTTTTTTAATCAAGTTTCTTTGGAGCGAGCTGCAAGACTCATGAGGTAAATATTTTTTTTTTCAAAAATATTTAAAAAATAATCAAAACCAATATTTTTTTCCCTAGGGATTTGTTTTACAATTTTTCACTTACTTTTCGGCTTGAAACTAATGTATCGGTCTCACTTCTATGAGCCAAATGTCCGAGAAAAATTTCGCGGTAGGAAAAAAAAAAAAAACAGGACAAAATCTTGGATTTTTTTGCATGCGAATAGCATCGCAGATCTTCAGAAACGAAATTTCCCAAATAATTTTTATTTATTGAAATTACATTCACAGATATAAGTAAAAACAAATGAAATTAAGTATGTCTATAATTAAGCATTAGCTAATATTTCTGGGGATGTATAGTCAGTCCCCATTGTTTATCACTTCTTGGAAAAGGTGATAAAATTTAATAATAAGAAAATGACTCAGTATGGAAAATAAAAAATAATGAAATTTTATTTTCAACAATATAGTAAAGAAATGATCGTAGTAAAATTTTGTGACCCCTAAAAATGTATCAATCTCGTTTGGAAATTCGGCACTGCTTTTTAGAAGTTCTTAGATTCTGCACACACGAACGCGGTAAAGGCATATAAAAATAAATCAAGCCCACAATATATAATTTATGAGCGGTATGAACAATCATTTTCTACAATGCCCCCGAATACTTGCAGTTCTTTTCAACATTAATCCAATTGTTAATTCCGATGCAATATTTTGTACTTCAAGCAGTAAAAAGCACAAAATATCAATACATCTAAAAAAAACTAAAAGCACGAAAGCTGTATGGACGCAAGGTAGTTTTTTTTTTAAATCAGAATTACTACAAATTTTACTCTCTGTTTTATGTTTATTATTTGTTATTTTTATTAAAGCGCATTCTTATTTGTTTCATTAATTGGATAATTACAGCAATTTTCAAATTGAATATCAGGTCTCAAATCTATCAAATGCTTTAGCAGAAATTGAACTATAAGCATTCATGTTTTCAAAATTTTTTTGGTTGATATAAAGGATAAGTTTCCTTTATAAAGTTAAAATTGTACATAAAATAAATTTTGTTTTTAAAATAAATGTTTCAAATTCTCAGGTTTAAAAAATAAATTTAAGAAAGAAGGGGAAAAAAAAACGATGTAGCACACGAGGCGCTGAAAACAGCTGTGCCAAACGATAACATTCCACCTATTTCGATTCGTCCCAATCTAGTGGAAAGAAAAAACCCCTCCAAATATCCCTATCACAGAAATTACCCCATCCATGCAAAACTTTTTCCCTATGTCCAGAGAGAACCCATCAGTTGTCAACCCACTTTCCCGGTCTCTATTGTTAGCTATTACCCCTCGGTCCCCTGCCGTTCACAGTGACAGGTTCTAGATAAGGAGCGTAGGCAAGAATCGGTATGAACCCTAATTTGTGGCCGTGTATCTAAAAGAAAAAGATTCATCTCCTAACATTTTTCCTTTTTTTTTTACTGCCAAAGAAACTATTTTTCAGATGATGCATTCACACGTGGGTCTCGATTCACACCTGCTTCAAGGTCAAACTGAGAACGGGTGAAATCAAATCGGTGGCCAGTTTATTTTTTTTTTGGGGGGGGGGGGGAGGTAGGAAGAGAAAAGTGATAAGAGCTTTGACTCTGTCTTTGTTCTTTATGGCAGTTGGAGGAAATTATCGTATGCAAATATTTTCTTTATTTTATATTCTGGTCTATGATCTTTGTTTGCGTGCGTTCTGTTGTTATTGAACTAATTATACTTTATCGTTATTAATAGGCTCCTCGTAAATTAGTTTGTTTAATTAAATTTTACTACTTACCTCTTACTTTTCATTTCGCTACTCTTTTTGTTTGATAAATTTATTCATTTGAACTTTGCATGTTCTCATTTAAAAAATGAGGTATCTGGATAAATCTGAAGATATTGGCTTCATCGATGCAGGAAAGAAGAACAAGTTTAATTGGGAATGGTTAAACAGAGTGGATTCCTACGATGAAAAAATGGAAACATGGTGTAAAATATTGATAGGGCTGGATTTTGCTTTTGTGTTTCTTGCAACAAGCCCTTTACATATGCTAATGATGGCGTAAAGGCATTATTGCAACATTTTTCTACAAATACTCATAAAAGAAACCGGGAATCATTGAAAAATGCTGGTGTATTAGGTGGATTTTATCCAGATGGTGATTATGAGATGAAAGAAGACAACAGAACTGTTGATTTTCTGACTAGAAAATGTCGATCTGAAGCTTTAGTGTGCTCATTTATTGCTGAACATTCTCTTTCATTTGCTGTAGCTCCAGAAATTGTGGAACTAGCCAAAACATTATCAAAAGACTTGCAAGCATTGAACTCCCTTAAGTTAAGTCGAACCACTGTTTCATACAAACTGAAGCATGGACTTGCCAAAACAATCAAAGATGAACAGTGGGAAATTTTAAGGAATTCAAAATTTTCTTTGAATTTGGATGAAAGCACTATAAGAGGCTCGGATAGCATATTAGCTGTTTTAGCACAGTACTATTGTGAAAAAGAAAATAAAATAATTGTGTCTCTTCATCAACTGCATTGTCTATTTATTTGAAAATAGTTTCGCTAATTGAAAAAAAATGAAGTTCCATGGGGTAATTTAATTAGTGTGTTGATGGATTCATGCAATACCATGCGTGGTAAAAAAGCGGAGTTGAAAAAAGATTGAGGAGCAAAGCTACCAATCTTTTTAGATATTGATGGCGATACTTGCCATATAGTGAACAACAGTGCTTTGCAATTTTCCAAGCACTTTAAAAGGTACTTAGAAAGTTTATTTGATGATATACATATTGATCTCAAAAGTCACGATAAACGACAATTTTTTTTTTTTTTTGAAGTATGCAAGTTACTAAAAGTGAAGCCCGTAAAGCCCCTTTCCAGACCAAATCATAGATGGCTTCATATCTTGGCTGTTCTGGAAAGGGTTATCTACTTATGGGATGCCTTAGTAGTTTTCTATTTTTCGTGGATGACTGAACAAAGCATCTACAAAGAAATTATTGATGACATTTTCAAAAAAAGGGAACTGTCTGAAGATGAAGTCTCCGAAGTCAAAAAGATCAGTCGTCTACTAAAAAAGAAACCTTTGACAGCTGAAGGAAAGAAAAGAAAAGAGAGGATCGTAAAGAAACTCTTTGTGCACCAAAAAAAAAAAAAAAAACGCTAGCAATATATGACCAAATATTGAAAATCAATGTTAATGATATAGAGTGTCATTTGCCTTATAACTTAAATTTTGTTAATGGTGATGCCTCTCGAATTCTTCGTGGTCTGGGAAAAACGAATCCCTTATGGAAAGAAGCTATATCTGTTTTCAAACAAAGCTATATTAAGTGTACAGAGTACATGATTAAAAAACTGCCGTTAAAAAACTCTTTATTTGTTAAATTTACAGGCTTGAATCCAGCTTTGCGGGGAGAAACAACAACATTTCTGGCACTGTTGAAACTGGCTGACTATTTGCCAAATGTTGTCAATGGCAATGAACTTGATGAATTAAATCAAGAGATCAGAAATTACCAAGTGGATGCTAATTTATCAACCGAGTCTTCTGAAGACAGGGAAATCCTTAAATTCTGGACCACTGTATTTAATATGGAATAATTCGGGATAAAAAAATATCCGGTTCTGTCTAAACTAGTTAAGGCAGTATTAACATGTTTTCATGGATCGACTGTTGAGGGCACTTTCAATTTCATGAACGATATAATCACCGAATCCCGTACATCCCTGAACTGTGATAGTTTAGATTCCATCCAAACAATTAAATACTATTTACTTTCTATTGAAAAAACTTCTTGTACAGCTCTTGGCTCTGAAAACCCTACAAAGGAGTTTCTGAACAAAAAGTTGCGAGACAACTTAGTAAATAGTTGGTCTATCTATCAAGATTCTCTGATCAACAGGAACACCATCCTATCTGCTTCAACTTCCTCTTCTGCTATTACTACATTTAGTATTTTGGAAACCACTAAAAAAAATGTATCTACTTCAGATGTCTCTTCCTCAATTATTGTGCCGGCTTCACAGAGTTCTGAGCTTTCTTGTGTAGCAAGTGCATCAAATAATGCTACCACTTTTGCTGCTACTAATTCTGATTCAGTTTTTGTTTTGGAAACCACCAAAAAAAAAAATGTGTCTACTTTAGATGCAACTTCCTCAAGTATTGTGCCAGTTGCACAGAGTTCTGAGCTTTCTTGTGTAGGAAGTGGATCAAGTAATTCAACTACTTCTGCAACAGGGCAAAAGCGTTCTCCTCCTTCAGATTTCTTCAAAGCTTTTCTTCAAGTGCTTTTTTTAAAAAATAGAAGGATGAAAGGTGTAAAAAAAGTAGTGTTTCCAGTTCTCTTTTTGTATATTGTAAAGTAATCTTTCAAAATTTTGATCTCTCTATCTCAAAACGGATAATTTATTTTCATTTCAAAATTGGATATCAAGCAAATAAACACATAGTACTTAGTTTAACCAGTGTTATTGTTTAATATTTTCATTATTCATTTAAAATTTTAGTCGTTTTGTTTCTTTAAGTTGGATTTGCAATTTGGATTTAAATTCATTTAGCTTTTTTGCATAAATGAAAGAAGTATAATTTTGAAAATTCACGAAATAAAACATTTTTTCACTTATCAAATGCAAAATTTATTATTTGAATTGCAGAATTTGTTAATGTTATAAACTAAGGGCTAAAAATTAGCATAGGAGACTCCTGAACTTAGAAGGCTCACTGAACTCCACTCAGACTGAATTGTGTGATGTCACTTGCACAACGATCATAATATACATGCTGCCCCTTTTGCCCCAAACTTTATTTAATTCTGAAATCTTTATGCACTTTTAGTAAATGAATGTAATTAATGGTTAGGGATTCAGATACAGTGGAGAAAAATAAAACATTCTTTTAAAAATTTTAAGAAATGAGAAAAATTAAAAGAATTTAATTCCCTTCATGCACATGGACGTATTAAGTCCAATTAAAACTTCGAGTGTTAGCCCCATTGAATAATTATGTATATAAGTTATATATATACGTAATATAATGTGTACATGTACGTAATGTGAATATATATGCCCATCAAAATACTTCTTCTTCTTGGAAAAAAAGTTCAGGTATTTTTTCATGGAGTCACAATCACCCCTGCTGTTAGTACTTTCCACCACTTTATGAGCGTTCGTAGCCGAGCGTACTAAGGTGCAAGTCTTCGCTAACGTCCACCTCCGCGAATCATTGGGCGTGCGTTCTAATCCGGTCTACACCGAAGTTAAATTTATAATCTTGCAACTCAATTTTCGCTCACTTTTTGTGATTGGATTCTTTTAAAATTTGGAATGCAACCTCAAACCAGATGACAATGCAATATTCTATAATCTAATTTATTAACAACAAGTTATTAGTTTATTCTAATTAGCACGCTTTTATTATCTTAACTTGTATGTTTGTGGGTCCAACTTTCCAATGCACAGATAGCCAGTGGCTTATTAGAATTACTTACAACGTACAAATCAGAGCTGCGAAGTGTAACAAATGTTTGCACATGAATTTACCAGAAAGCATTCAAAATGTCTGATGCAAATAATGCAATAGAATACTAAGATACATTCCATTATTAAAAAGAAAAAAAAACACTTTTGTAGCAAAATGAACTAAAAAGTAAAAAATAAAACAAGAGTTTAAAAACTAAAAAAAAAAAACACGCTATAGTAGCAAAATGAACTAAAAGGTTAAAAATAATCTTTGTATGACAAGTATATTAAGTAATTGACCAAACACTTAATTTTACTGTAATAGAAAAAAAGCGTGGGGGGGGGGACTTCTTATCAGTAGTCTTATATTTCTTCCACTTTGTTATCCGTGCAAAAATGTAAATAGGCAGTCCCCCCGCGCTTTTTTTTATTACAGTAAAATTAAGTTTTTGGTCAATTACTTAATATACTTGTCATCCAGAGATCATTTTTAACTTTTTCGTTCATTTTGCTACTAAAGCTTGTTTTTTCAGTTTTTTGAACTATTATTTTATTTTAAAAAAGTCTTTCTCCGGAAATAAAGTTGGAAACATCTGTGATCAACATGAGGACCCTAGCATGTGTGGTTCAATGGTATGTAATAAAAGTTTCTCACTTCTATCGAAAAATTTCTGGATTCGTCGTTGCTTATATAGATTTGCTTCCATTGCTTTCGTAAATAGTTTTATATAGATAAGAATCTTGATGACGGGACGCGGGAGCGCCGTCAAAAAAAAAAAAAAAAAAACAAATGCCTACCGCTAAGAAAGACGAAAGAAATTAAACACGCGACTAAGAACAGTTTACACGACAGAACAAGTTGGAGTTTTCACCCCTTTGTATCTCAGCCCCATGATGACCCCCGGAGTTGATTTTTGGTATACTCCATCTCTAGTAGCTCCTGACGACGTATACAAAATACAAATACAAAAGTGACGACCAGCAACAGGCTCTGGGCTCAGCTAGACTGGTCCTAGTCAATTTACAATCCCCAGTGAAGATCAATGGCCCTCTTAAAACTATCTACTCCCTTGCTCATTACCACCTCTTCCGGTAAACTGTTCCAAGACTCCACTACCCTGCTGAAATAATAATTTTTCCTAACATCCATGTTAGCCTGAGATTTAAATAGCTTAAAACAATGACCCCTTGTCCTGTTTTCAGTGCTAAACTTCAGTCCCGTAACATCTTTCATTTTAATAAATTTAGACAGCTGAATCATGTCCTCTCGATCTCTTCTTTGCTCAAGACTGTACATTTTTAACCTTCTAAGCCTGGAATCATAGTCTAAGTGAGAAAGTCTATTTATTAGCCTTGTAGCTCACCTTTGAACCCTTTCCAATACATTAATGTCTTTCTTAAGATAAGGAGACCAAAACTGAACAGCATACTCCAAATGAGGATGCAAAGTGCAATATCCACAAGACCATCAGGGAGAAGAGGAATTTAAGTTAGAAAATCGCTTTTCGTCTTCTTTAACAGGGCTACAGCCCAGACGAAACAAGGGATCGAGCTGAAATTTTGCAGACACATTCCTTGTGCCCTACTGATGTGCCATTTGACCCCCCCCCCTTCCCCCTCGTTTCTATACTCCAATTCATACCTTAACAGCCTCCCGAGGGTCTTTGTTAATGATTTTTTGTATACATACATATTCTTGGGGGGGGGGGGGGTTGAGAACATATACAAAAATTCCGCTCGCTAGAACATCATGTGCTACAGAATTAAAGTTTGAAAATCCCTAATTTCCCCTAAATTCTTGTGTACTTTACTCTCAGCTCATAGGATTTGTTAATCTCTGACTGAAATTGCAATGCTGAAACAGATCTGACATTCATTCAAAAGTTGTCTTAGGAAATTTAATTCAAGTTTGCACGCTGGTAAAATAAGCGTTTCACCGATAGTGTGTGGATTTTTCGTTTTGGCAATTAACCGTGTAACATTATGCCTAATTTCTTGGCTCTTGAGCCCTTTCAGAAACTTTTCTTCTGGCTTTCATGAAGGAACTTTGCTTCGAGTTCTTTTCCAGCAATCGCTTGAAGTAACCGATGTCTTTGCTTAGGTAAGAAGTATGTTTAGTAGACAGGTGACGTTTTAATTTGCTAGGGATCATCGCTTCATTTAAAAGTTTCTCTCTGAAAATGAAACACTCAGGTCTTGGTGATTTTACATCTCCGATCCACGAGAAACCGAACGTCAGGTTCCCTACTCAGCGACTTGGTCTTTTTACTTCCAGATCCATCGGTATCAGAACATTTAGTCGCAGAATTAGCAGCTGATGAGCCTTCTCTAACCAAGAATTTTTCCATATCATATTCGTAATTAAAGCGGATGTTTTGCGCCAATCCGAATAACACACTGAGCGTATGCAGACAAGTCAGAATGTCATTGCTTTTGAATTGAGCGTGAATAATGTGTGTCTAAAAGAAGCCGAATAAATAATAATAATAATAAAGTCAATAGTGAACATAAGTTTGGAAAAAAAAAATCTTTTTTGCTAATTTGCATTTTATAGATCAACAGAAAAATCTTCAAAAGCAATACATGTGTGATCGTTGGTGCCAACGTATGCAACAGATAAAATTAAAGGCAGTTGCACACTTCCCTTTACTCTCTTAGAATTTTTCAAACAGCAATCACCAAAAATATTCACCTCGTCTTAGATTTTTTTTTCTTTTAATTTTTATTTTGCTAAGCCTCAGAATCGACGAACCAAGCTTTGCGAAACTACCATAAAATAAAACTAGTATCGTTACTGGAAAAAGAGGAAAACAAAAACTAAAGCTGGGCTAAAATTCTGGGCGGGAGGGCACGATCCCTGCCTGCGGGAGAGAGTGATATTCCCTTTTGCGAAAGATTTAGAAAAAAGTTGATTTCGTGTAAATTAGAATCCGTTTTCAAAAACTGAAAGCAATAGGATCATAAGAAGTTTTAAAGAGGTGGGGCAGCAAATTCCGCCTCTCCCCTTGTTGGGTATGTCTGATTGCACATTATGGACAAGTGAATTGAGAAGATACAGAACGATACACAAACGCTATTCGGTCATAACTTTAAAATAAAAAAACATCATGGCTCTTTCTTTTTATATAACTAAGAAAATACCGCGGCACACTGGGTTCCTTGTCGCGGCGCACCAGTGTGCCGCGGCACACCGGTTGCGACCACCCTGCTCTATGTAATATTTTCATCAAGTTTAATCAATATTTCCGATCGAAAGCTTCTGAGGAAACGAACGCTTTCAAATTATTTCATCTGAAGACATTGTATTCATAAGTAGAGTTTTTTCAGCATGGCTTCAGGACAATCATTCTCAAAGGAAGCGCTAATACCGGCGCTTTGCAATGATAAACTAAATTATTTTTAAAAAAAATATGTCAGGAAGTACGCAAATATTTTAATGATAAGATTATCGGATGTGCGGAAGACAAATAAGTAAAAAAAAGGAACACTTTGCTTGAAACCGCTTGAACATGAGACTTCATCAGAAACAGGCATGTTAAAACTCCGCCATTACAATATTTTTTTCGCGACTCCCCTGAAAACCTCCCGAACCACCGGTTGGGAACCGCTGCACGGACAAGAAGGTAGTTTACATTTTGGGCGCGTTTCTAAACTCGAGACCGGTCGCGACCGAGCGACCGATCGAGACCAGGAGTGTTTATAAACTCTCTTCGGGGACTCCGAACGAAACCCACTCGTGTTTACAAACTCCGATCGTGATCATTTCGGTCGCGACTAGAGTCCCTATATGAAAACGTAGTTTTCAGAGTTACGACAACAGCTACGCTCGGAAAGCGCGACCGGTTACAGGAGAGAGATAGGGTTGCCGCCGAGCTGCAAGATTGGCTCCTTGTTCGCTTTCGAGTTTCATTAAAAAAAAGTCACAAGCGGGAGCGGGAAGAGTGGCTGAAACGGGTTCTGAAGGATGTAAGCACGCGGATTCGAAAATGCATGCTGTCAATAAATGAAACGCTCGATTTTGATTCAAACATTAGAAAAAGACAAAATAACCCTGTGTTAGCAGAATTAAAAGCAGATTTTTTTATTTAACCTTATTCTCTTTAATACGATTAATTTTAAATTAATCAAAAGATTCTGAGACAACGAAAATTATATTATAGTTTGAATTGATTCAAAATGAATGAAGGAATAAAAACTGATTAAGAAAATGAAAATAAATAAATAAGCAACAAATAACGAACATAAAAAAATTGCTTGCTTTTGCTACATTAATTAAGTTTTATAAAGATTTTTGAACATAGAAACATTTCTTGAATTGATATTAAAAGCATTACTTATTTTTTTTTCTATAGAAGGAAAAAAAATACAATTTTCTGATTTAAATGGAAAAGTTTAGCATTAGCTTAAAAATTCCGAAAGCAAATATATGCCTGGGATGTCCACCTACGGGGGGGGGGGGCACCCATGTATATGCAAAGGAAAGTTTGAAGAATAATACTAGAAATATGCAGAAGCTTAAAACAAGGTATCCTATCCAGCCCCGGATTTATATTTTGGGCCTCCCTGCAACAAAATTTCTATAGCCCATCCCCAGAAGCCATCAGTGTATATTTGTAACATTAAATAAATCTTAGTGCTAGGTTTTTTTCAATTTTTTTCTTCAATTTCATAGGCCGTTGGACCCCTTAAAACCTGGGACACCCCACACTGCAGGGATCCTATCTCGCTCCCCCCCCACTTCAAAAAAAAAATTAAGAACCTCTGAATATTTCAATGGTTTAGTGGGCACACCTAGTTAATAGATTAATTTGTATTTAGTTGAAAACGAAATTATATTAATCAGAGGTCATTTTTATTTGAAACTAGATGCAGATAGAAATATTCAGAAATAAATTGGGAAGTTAAGGGGGGATGGGGCGTGTATTTTGACATATATTTTTTTTAACATTCGTATATGCATAAGAAACAGATGTCTCCATTGTTTTATATTTATTTCTTGAAAGTACACTATCTATTATTTAAAATTTTCAACAACATTTTTATACCAAAACAATACTAGAATGAAAGGTAGTTAGGTAGTAGACATTTTTTTAATGAAACAAAATTAAAACAATTCAGAGCACCAAAAAAGGACTTGTACTTATTTTGAATTTTTATGAGAAAACAAAAACTAAAAATTAAAAACAATTTAGCATGAGGAAAACTCATTTATTTCATGCTAAGTTTTCAGATCAATAGCATGATCTCATAGTTGTAATCTTGTTGTTGTTGTAAGCAACATAGATCTCTGTTGTTCAATTTATTTTTTTTGGTGTTATTGTATCTATAAACTTTATTTAAAACACAAAGTTTCCAGCATTTTCATCCGAAAAAGAAAACATTAGTTTAATTAAAAACTTCAGTCACTAATGGGCTAATCTTCAAAAAGTGCAACTTTGCTGTCACATGCCTTTTACAGTTAAAACTAAGGAATAGTTTATTATTTTTTAATTTCAGCAAAAATACATCCATTTAAATCTGCCGACAGTTTTTTTTTTTTTTTATAACTTTTATCTATTTATTTATTTATTTTTGATAATTTGCAGCATGTGAATTCTTACCTCCATGTATTAGAATTTAATTAATTCAAAATAAATGAAGTGATAAAAAAAAGGTAAGAAAATGAAAATAAATAAATGAACGACAGATAATGCACATTAGAAATTGCTTGTTTCGTTTCGGAAAGGCAAGCGTTATAAAGAGTTTTAAATCTAAAAGTATTTCCTGTAACCATCTAAAAAGCAATATTACTAATAAAAATGGTTTGCTATTAAAAAAAATTGCATGTTTAAGTTTACCCTGCACAATTTTCTGATTTAAATGTGATTAAGTTAAACATTAAATTAAAAATTTGAAAGGTAAATATGCAAAGGAAAATTTGAAAGCTTAATACTAAAAATAGGTAGATGGTTAAAACAAGGTAACCCCTCCCCCCCCCCTCCAAAAAAAAAGAAAGAAAAAATACCAAGAACCTCTAAATATTTTAGTGGTTTAGTAGGTAATCATGGTTAAAATATTAATTTGAATAAAATTTAAAATTATTACTTTAATTTGATGTAGATAGAAATATTCAGAAATAAATTGAGGAGTTGAGGGGGTGTAATTTTAAACATTACTTATTTTCAACTCATATGAATAAGAAACAAATGTATCTATTGTTATTTATTTATTTCTCTGCATCATACATCTATTACTTAAATTTTGAACAATATTTTCACATCAAAACAATATTATAAAGAAAAAATCATTCACAGCACCAGTAGAGGACTTGTACTTATTTTCAATTTTCATGGAAAAGCAATGTTTACATTTAATTTTGACAGATATTTTAAATACAACTTAGCATGAAGAAAACTCATTAATTCCATATTAAGTCTTCAGGTCATTACCACATAAAAATTACAACCAAAGTCTCTAATGTTCAATTTATTTTTTGATTTCAAACACAGAATTTCCAACATTTTTACACGAGGAAAAAAAAAGAAACAAAGACATTTTTCTCAACTAGGCAATCAAACTCAAATTCATGGTACCGAAACAGGATTTGTAGTTTTTATAGATTTTGGGACAAACTATTATTATCAATATCTGCTTAAGTAACAAAATAGGCAAAGATTAATCTTTGTGTTTTCTGAAATGCAACGTAACGTCAAAATATTTAGATGTTCAAAATGTAGTTATTATTACCAAATTTTTAAAAATTCCTTACTCCAAAGTATCATTTCCTAAAATTAATATTTATGGACAAAACATTAGTTCAATCAAAATTTTCAGTCACTTATAAACATAAAGAAAATAAATTTTGTTATAGGCTTTATTCCCATTTACTCAATCAGGGAGTTTCGATTAGACAGGGCAAAATATACTGATGCTTGTAATTTATTTTCTCTTATACTATTTGTGAAGTGAATTTTTATGAAAAAAAACTCCCTTGATTGAAATAAATTGAATTTTTTGTTCAGATTTTTTCATATAGATTGTTATTCCATTCATTACCCCATATCATGGATGGATGAACACGACGTATGTTCTAATATCCTGAAAAATGTTTCCAGAACTCAGTCAGAAACAGAACAGGTGCACTGACAGTCAGAAGTGGACTAAGATAACAGTTGCTACCAATCCCTTCCAAAATTGGAGCTATTTGCAGTTATTCAAATTCTGTCCTGCAGTTTAAGTGGGGAGAAAAATCTCTTTTTGAGAGGGGGGGGGGTTCTGGATAATTACAGGAACAGAATAAGCAGAAATGAACTGTTCATTTAATGCTGAAATAAGGTGTAACAATAAACAAACCTAAATACATCTTTCATAATTTTATGTGTACCTAAATTTTTTAGCCTTGCCTTAAATACCAAAAAATTTATTATAAGTCTGATCTGAAAACAATATTTTTACATGACAAACAAGCATAAACCCAAAGAAAGCACTTGATTTACAAAACAAATTCAAAACTCTAAATTTTGAGAATCAAAACAGAATTCCAGCTACTATTTCAAAATTTCGGTTGCAAAAGTATTGTTTGTTTAACCTCTTTACATTTCAATATTATTATACAAATGAATGATAATAAATTTGATAATAAGCGTAACAAACCAGAAATACAGCATTGTCTGTATGAAAAAGATCAAAATTTCATTTAATTACACTATTTAGCATTTAAACACAAAATTTTCGTTGGTTTGTATGTCGTTGTTGAAAGTCCAAAGACCATTTCGGCAACAAATTTCCTGAAGTTTTCAACATAACAAACATGAATGGCATATTATACATGGAAATTTATTATTTTTTTTTAAACAACTTCATTAAAATTAGTTTTGATAAAGCTGTCAAGCTAAGAAAACTTTGAAAATGATTTCTGGACATCCTTGTAAACTTAATACTGGAGATCATTCTATTATACAATTTTTTAAGCAAACAGTACAATATTATCATGAGTTTTCTAGAACATCTGCATCAGGGCTACAACTCAATTAGTAGTTGAGCTTTCTTTAAGTTGCAGAATATCTGGAAGAAACTTAAAAAACATTAAGGGCAAATAAATTTAAAAACTGAAGTAAAACTCTTCAAATGTGCGAAATCATCAAAACGGCTGATGTTTTGAATTGGCAGGAATGTTTTTTAAAGTAGTTCATAAAATTATAAATGGAAAATAAATAAACACACTTTAATTGAAATAGAGCTGTATTTCAACTACTTTGCATTAAGTGTGTTGTAAAGTTTAATTTCAAATAACAGGGTGTTCTAAAAACACATGTAAAAGTAAAACATATATTACAGGGAATATTTTAATTCATCAATCTCTTATGACTAGCATAGATTGTGTTTTTCATTCATTTATGTACATAATATTATGTACATATTTTTTAGTGTGCATCATCTTTGCTCTTAAGAAGAGAAATCATCAGTTTATGATGACTAAAATAAGTAATGATTGTTCGTGATTCCAAATTTTATAGGAACCGTGAGAAAACTTGCTTGTTTTTTCTGCATTTCACTTAGGAATATCCACAGCAAAATTGTAGGGGTAGGTGGGGTATGTTGGACAGTGGGGCACGTTGTTCAAGTCCCAATTATTTTAATTATATTAATATTTTTTATTTTATTTTCTGACCAACAAATAGCTCCTATGGTCTTACAAATCCTATCACGAAATCACATGGCACAGTTATATTGAACAATTTTTTTTCCAGAAAGTGTTATTTCAGCAGTCCTGAGTAATTTTCAGAAAACTATAAATTAATTTTTTTAATGGTTTCAATCAAGATTGAGGAGAAAAAAAAATTAAACTCCTGTCTTAAACTTTTACGTGAATGCTACTACCTCATCAAAGAGCTTACTTGTGCTTGTGATTGAAAAAATGTGAGTGCATACTGTAGAAACTATTTATAAACTGTTCTTGTTTGGCTTTAACATATAAATTTAAGTGAAGTAAAAATATAGAGAATGCAATATAACTGATGCTTAAATTTAGATTCTTTAAAATGATGCCACATTTTTCAGTAAATTCATTTATCTATACCAGATATTTCAGCTGGCCACATGAATCAGTTTTGAAAGCCGTATGTTGGGCACCATTGTTTTAGAACATTTGAATCCCCCTTTATTTCAATGTTCTATTTCCTGACAAAAGTATTAATTATCTAAAGCCTTTAACAAATTAAGATAATCTCTGATAAATTGAATATTTGTTTATTTATACATTTATTTTTATGAGTGGTTGAAATGAACTCAGATGCAATTGAATTACCTTTTGAGTGGGTGAGGTAAAATCACGAACATGTAATAAATGAATATAAATAATGAAAGAAACATTACTTTTAAAGTGGATGCATTATAATAATAATAATATAAGAGAAATAAACAACTCTGATTTAAGGAAGCAGTTACTAAAGAATTTATTTTGCATTGATTGAAAACATCGGATAAATATCAAAATATCCAATATATATCAACATATCGGATATTTTCGAACCCTGATCTTTATGGATAATCTCAAAAACCTATTATGACAGCCTTTATTTTAAAATGCTACAATAGTTAAAATTTAACTCTACATTAATCCAGATAGGATTATTTAAAAATCATTTTTCTACCAAATATCGAAATTTTTACGAAATTGATGCGGGGTGAGAGTTTCGTGTACTTTATTTTTCTGCTGATCTAGAAGAGTAGAATTCTTCTAAAGTTTGATTCCAAGAAATGGGTTGTGTCATAATAACACACGATAGACGCGAAACATGTTAATTGTTCATCAAACACTTTTGAATAGATTGTATTTCTTATTCATTTTCTTATATAAAATTATATACATGTGTCCACTTATAATGATCATCTTCTTCCTTCTTAAGAAGAGAAATGATCTGTTTACGATAACTAAAGTAAGTAATTACAAATGTACATATTGATCTCCGCGCTGCCTAAACGTAGTACATGCAACCATACAAAATGAGAAAGAAAGCGAGAAGAGCGCAAGGTCTCACTTTCCTCCAATATCTAAAGGCAAGCAAGCCACTATTTTCCTTCTAACCGACATTGCTTATCCCCACCACTTTTCATCACACAAAAAGTTTGGATGTAACTTCAAAGCCCCTGCATAAAAAGTTTCACTTCAAAAATTCTTTGATTCAGAATTTTATTATAAAAGTATTGATATTTCAACCCGCAAAACTTTAAATGTACCTAATTTCTGACAAACAAGAGCTTTGTGGCTGGGAGGACTTTTACAATCTCAAAAACCCATGATAACAGTCCTTACCTCAAAGGTAATTCAAAACTTGTTAAAACTTAACTATGTATCAATAATGGCATAATTATTTAAAAATCATTTTCTCAATAAAAATAGAAATTTTTACGAACCTGAAGTGGGGTGATAGCATGCACTTGATTCATCAGGTGATAAAGAAATAGCAGGTAAAGGAAATAACAAGGCAACCTAAAAATTAGTAAACCCTAATTAGAGCATAATAAAATGTACCAACATACTACTTGAACCGAACTTAGAACACCTCAGTTTTCTGTTTATGATGGAACACACAGCGACTGGCATACTTGTTGAATAAAAAAGAGTAAATTACGAAAATAACCAAAACTACCTACAATTCATTAAATTTTTAATAAAATAATACATTTTAAATTGGCTCGCTCAACCTAAAAAATTGATAAAAACTGTACTGTGTGTCAAGCAAGTGTTGTACTTCATATCCACCTCAAACGCTTTGACAAATTCATGTGGTCACATTAGTTTCATAATCGAACTGACATTTTTTTTAAACAAATTTTAACTAATAAACATTTAGCAGAATATCATAACAAAACGTTTCCATAAATCAAAATGTTTTTAAAAGATACTGCCAGCAAGCACCGAAAGTCCTATAATTTATAAGCATTTTATTTCCTCTGCATCTCCTTTCAAAAAACAAAAAATTGACACTGCAAATACTTACGTTGCATAAAGTGAAGATTGCTTGAAGGAACATGAAAAACGATACATTAGTCAATTTTTGTCTAAGAAATGATCAGGAAAAATAAAAACCTTAACATTAAAACATAAGTTAAAATGGGTTTTAATAGCAAGTCACATTCATTTAAAATAAAAATTTCCGCAGCATATAGCATTTATAATACAAATCACAAGATCTCTTCACATCACAAGTGTATGTTTTGTTTACTTCCACTCGTCGCCAAGCACGAAATTGATCGCGCCAAACTGAATACAGGGATCTATCGTTAAAAAAATTTAATTTACACAATTTTAACATTTGCCTTGTCTTAAAGCGTTGTTTTTCAATAACGTTGTGATTGGAATCATCGATTTAACAGAAAAAATAACTATAAAAGACCCAAATAAAGTGTCAGGATGGAATTTTAGCACACCGGAACACATGTTCTTGATATAATTACGCGATAGTTCAAGAAATATGAATGGACTCACTCAAGTAAAGCTACACACGTATAATTTGAACATTGTAGAACAGTAATATGAGCATTAAAATCCTGGACTCACCTTTAATTTTTCAGATTCTGGGTTTTTCCACAGCACTGTCATACGCTCCATGTTAATCCTACGGGAGAAGAAGAAACCTTGCCTCAGGCGGTCTTCGACCAATAGGAAAATGATACCGCGTTGTCGCAACTCTGAAAACTACGTTTTCATATAGGGACTCTAGTCGCGACCAGAGCGACCGCGCTTTTTCGCCGGGCGAATTCGTCACGTGACCGGTCGAATACTGTTTTTGCACAAAAAGGCCGCGAAACTACTCTTATTTACATTTTGTTGGCTGCCGCGCAGATTGAGAGCATTAGAACAAAATAGAAAAAGTACATTTTAGTCTAAAATTCTAAATCATTTTAATTTTTTTAACTACTGACAACCTGATCCACTGAATGTTTGGGGGATTCCAACTCTTATTTTGTCTGTTCTTTTAGAGGAACACATTTACATTGCATGTTGAAGCTAGAAATTCATTCGTACAGCGGTCCTTAAACGTGGGGATAGAAAATAAATTTAAATTTTTACGCTCGAATGATGCATATGTAGGGTAGAATTTAAAGTTGAAATAATGGTAAATTTTTGTATTTAGCTTGAAACAATGATTGAAAGCTTCGTTATCATATTTAATGCATGATTGTTGGCCCTAATATGCTGTTACAGTTGATATTTTTGTCAACCTAAAATTTGCAACTTTAGATCTGCATTTAAGATAATTTTGATATAGTATTTTCAGTGTATTGGTTTTAATGAACAAAATTCAGTTTTATTTGCTTCAAGCTAAATGGAAATTTCATATGTCAACACTAATTCTTTTTAAATTCTATTGTACATGTTAACAGGATATTCTGTTTCTTTTTTTCTGAACAAGAGTTTCATCAAATATTACAATATACTTCCAGTTTCAAAACTTCAACTGAATAAGTTCTTTCTTTAAAGTTAAGCAGCTGCATTTATTCCATGTTGACAAAATATGATAGTTCTAGCTGTATTACGGAATAGTACTTTTAATTTCCATTTTTTAATTTTAAATGGTTATCTCTTCTGAATATTCTCTTAATTTACCAAAAAACACAAAAAAGGATATATCTTAAAAAATCTCTACAAAGGTACTGATAGAAAAGTGGACTGCCAGCTGAATATTACTTAGCACTAATTTTACATGTTAAGCTTTTGTTAACTTATGTATACAAGATAGCAAAAAACAATAAGTTCTCAATTTGTACCAGGATACGTGTACAAAATATATTGCAGATTGCACAAGTAGGATGAAAGTGGCATTTTTTGAATTTGATTACCATTTAGTGTGAATGCTCCAATGCTTTTCTAGTACACAACAGCTTCTTTGAAAATATACAGGGCCTAATTAACGCACGGTCCGGTGGGTCCGCGGACCTGGGCACCACAAATTTAGGGGCACTAAAACAGACTAAATTAACTTCCTTTTTTTCTGTTCCAGTGAACGTTCCTTTTCAGCTTTTAAAAGAATCAAAAATCATTTGAGAAGCTGCGTTTCTCAGGATAATTTAAGCGTTTTCCCTTATTGACCATTGAAAATTCTGTGACATCAAAATTAGATTTCGATGATTTGATCGACACATTTGCCTCTGTTTACCCCAGAAAGGAGCCTTTTTAAAGCTTGATGTCAGAATTAGATTTTTTTTTTGCTATTTTTGCAGTGTTAAATTGTTTTTTAACTCATTTTCATCTTAAGGTAAAGCAATTTTAACTATGATTAATATGGTGACTATCAAGTGTTTGATATTCAAATCCTAGGTTTCTGTCATAATGTGTAGGTCTCTAGTATATTAGATTTATGGTATAAAACATTGACTTTAAAATTGTGCTGATTTTCTCATGGGGGGCACCATCTTCTTCTCAGGACCTGGGCACCAGTTTGTCTTGATCGGGCCCTGAAAATATACAGATTTTCTCATGGATGGGGACACCACTTTTTACCAGAGCTTGAGCATCACTTTCGGTTGATCGGGCACTGCGTGTTCAATCATATTGGGGAAGGGGGTATCATTATCTGTTCTAGCTTTTATTAACCCATATTTCACTATCGTCCTATATATAGGACAGCTCAGTTTTTTTGCGATACTATAAGTATTTTCACATATTTTAACTTATGTTTGTTACTGTTATAAACGTTACACTTGATTAGTGCTAAGTACAAAAATTGAGAATTCTACTTTGAGGATTTTATTTTATTTTGTTTTTTTTGAATTTAGCGATTTCTTGCTGTTTTATTATGCGAAATTTAATTTTTAATCAAATCCATTTTATAAAAAATATGCCAAAATTCTGTCCACAATATATTACTTTTAGTCGTATCCGTTAACGCTAAAGAAAATTTGCAGAGAAAAAACTACATTTAAATAGGTTTTATGGAAGTTATTTCAGCCGTCCTGTAAATAGGACGATAGTAAAATCCCCTACTGTGCGCTCCCAATGAACAGATCTGAACTCTCACAGAATAGATGGGCCCAGAAGTCAATACTATCCAGTTTTGTTGTAACAAAGTGACCAGGAACTGGTTTCTCTGGTGTTTGTGGGGGAATGCTTTTGTTGGTTAATTTATCATGAGCATTTTATCACGTGGTGACGCTATCTTCTGCACTGGGTTAAAATATTCGCTCAGTTATTGTTGTTCGAAGTGTGAGAGCTGATGTCAAAAACAAGTAGAGATGAGTACTTTTAGTAGATCAAGTAGGAAATTCTTAACAACGGAAGAAGCTGTGGAATATTTAATGTCATTAGATGATGAAGCAGATGAGAGTGATCCTGAAATGATAATAGTGCCACCTGATCCAGACACAGTCACTGATGATGAAGAAATTGATGAAACCTCTATTACTGCACATGGTCACGCTATTTTTGATGAGAAACTTCAAGAGGAAACTGCTGGAACAATTGAAATTTTAAAAGGAATAAATAGCAATGAAGAAATAAATATATCACAACCAAAATGGACTCATCGCATACCAAAGTTTTCATCACATCCTGAAAAGTTTTCTAATGAAAATCATCAGAAGATATTGGACATAATTTCAGAAAAATCACCCGTGGAGCTTTTCGAGGTTTTGGCTAAAAATATGATTTTGAAAGCAGTAGAAGAAAGCAACAAATATGCTGGACAAAAAAATAACCATGATTTTTGTTTGAAAACGGAAGAATTCAAACAATTTTTAGGCATACTTTTCTACAGTGGTTATCACATTCTACCAAGAGAAAAAATGTACTGTGAAAATGCTCCTGATACAGGAACAACTCTGGTTAGTCAAGCAATGTCAAGAAAGCGTTTTTCTGATATCAAGCGATATTTACATTTCAACGACAATGCAACTATTGATTTAGATCGATATTATAAAGTTCGTCCTCTCTATGATTTTTTGAATGAAGCTTTGCAACAATTTGGTGTATTTTCGGAGCATTTAAGTATTGATGAAAGGATGGTTCGTTATTTTGGAAGACATGGATGCAAAATGTATATGAAAGGGAAACCTGTGAAATTTGGTTACAAGCTCTGGATACTTTCATCTTTTGATGGTTATCCTTTTCATATTATACCATATCAAGGGGCACGAAAAGAGAACCCCATTTCTGAACATGGTTCCACTAGTTGTAACGAAACTAAAATTATGAAAAAGGGACAGAAGTTGTTATCAGAAACAGTTGTTGATGAGTTGCTATCCATTATTGAAACTCCAGCAAAGCATAAAATTTATATGGATAATTTTTTTTCATCTTATAATCTTTTCTCTCATTTGAGAAGCAAGCAATTCTTTGCTACAGGAACAGTAAGGGAAAACAGAATGGGAAAATGTCCTTTAAAGTCCTCTAAAATCCTGGGAAATATGGATCGCGGAACATCCGACAGGAAATTTGACGTGAATAATGAGATTGCAGCTGTTCGATGGAACGATAATAGAGTAGTATCACTCATCACAAATTTTGAAGACACGAGGTGTTTTAAAAAAGTTGAAAGAAGAATGAAGGGTGGAAAACAAAAAGTAGACATCCCATCTTGTGTTGTTTCATATAACAAGTATAAAAATGGTGTTGACTTGTTCGACAATCATATGGAAACATATTACTCTTCCATACAAGGTAAAAAGTGGTATTGGCCTTTAGTTATAAATGCCTTTGAAACTGCACTGGTTGCTGCTTGGAAAATATCGAAACTCTTTTATACAGAACAATCTTTGGAACTTCTTGAATTTCGTAGAAATGTCACTATTGCTTACCTTGGTTTATGTGTACCACGAAATGTTGCAGGAAGACGTCTGGGTGTTCAGCAAAAAAGCGCAGCTTTTTTGAAGTTGCAGAGTGATCATATTTTAGTTAAAAACCCGAATGGAAAACAGCGTAGATGTCAGCTGAAAAATTGCACTAAAAAACCCGTGACTATTTGCAAAAAATGTAATTTGGGACTTTGCATGGAATGTTTTCTTCCGTTTCACGCATACCAGGATGCTTGACTGGAAAACCTTACACGGTAGCGGATTGTACCATCGTCCTATATATAGGACAGCTTGTTAAACTGAAACTAATAAAATTTTGGTAAGTTTTAAAATTTTATATTTCTTCTTGAGCTCTTATTAGTCTGTAATAGCAATTTTTCGGAAAAATATTAATTATTTTTTAATGTGGTACAATATGGGTTAAAATAGACCAGACTAGCATTTTTAGAAAAAGTTGACTTTTTTGAGTAATATACCTTACTATTCACATTTAACGCATCAAAGAAGAAATTAATATTTGTGCAAAACAAAACTTTTGATGAAATTTCCAAAAAAAATCATATTCTGATTTTTGTTATAGCATTTAATTGATGTAGTCCTGAAAAAAAAGGTGGGGGATAATGCTTACAGATGAATCAGTGGTATGTTCAATGAACACTGGTTTGGGAAATTAAAGAGTTGGAGAACATCATGCCCTCTTGACTACACACCTGAAATACTTGAAGAACTGCCAGATCTAGGGGGAGCAAGACGGAGCTTTTGTCAGAGGGTAAAAATCTACAGTATAACTTCGATTTAACGATACCTGATTTAATGATTTTCTGAATTTAAGGATACATTTCACTGGTCTGGATTTGACTGCATTGAATGTCTATGCTCCTCGATTTAACGATATCCTTGACTTAATATCTTTTTCCATTCCCTTGACAATTGTTAAATCGGAGTTAAACTGTATTTGTCTTTTTTTTTTTAAGTCGATGTACAAACTCAAAGAAAAATTAGTGAAGGCATCAGTTGTCAGGATTAATGAAGGTTTACTGCATTACACATTTCCGTGACATAAAAAGCATTTGAGTGTTTTAGACTAACGCTTCTCAACCTTTTGTGACCCGCAGACTGGCAAAAGCTGTTGAAAAAAGTTCACAGACTATTTAAATTTCTTTAAAAAATATATAAAAAAAACTTATATTCGAAGACTATATTAAAAACATGCAACACTTTTTTTTTGAGGCTGTGGTTTTTCCTCTATTTATGGATTTATTTTAGAAAAAAAAAACTTCCGACTCGGGGAACGATAAAACTCCGTAAAAGATTGTGTTGACAGCAAAGTTTTTTAAAAAAATTGTTGCACAGTAATAAAAATAAATGAATAAATAAATAAAGAAAGGAAACTTAACAGGAATTTTTTTTAAAAACGTGAATGAAGAAAAAGTGTTTGAGGACTGGTCATGATTTTTTCCTGCTAACCAGTACCGGTCTGCCGGACCACTGGTTGAGAATCGCTCTGCTTGACTATAAAAAATTTTAACTTGAAAAATTTTATTTTTGAATACGGTAAAAAAAAATTAACATGAACTGAAGGGACTAAATTTTTTTTTGTTTAAAAAATTGAATTAAATTACACAATACTTTGTCCGGACTATTATATCATTGCGTGTTAACCATATATCATGTTAAACTTTTTTCACTGTATATCCATGGATGCAAGTTAGGAGACGAGCCCTGGATTGAAAGTATCTTGAATATGTGCCAGCATCCTACAGAGCTTATTTAGCAAAAAAATCAGATAATGACATTTAGCCCAGTTATTCTCCTGGTCAATTTCTTTTTTTTTCATTTTACCATTACCTGAACCACGAAGGTTCAGGTAATGGGAATGTTCAGGGTGTGGAAGGTCCACCTACCACATAATTTAATTACTCTGGCAAAAGTTTTGTAGTCCTGCCTACATCTTCGGACATTTTCAAAAACCATATTCAGGGGTGGACTGGATCCCGCAAGAGGGCGTCAACCTTGGCCTCCAAAGGGCGCAAAAAAAAAGGTAAAAAAATGCAACAAAAAGATGAGAAAAAGGAAGAAAGTGAAAAAAACAATGGTACACAGGTTTACGAGTTAAAAGAAAAGAAACAGAAAAGGGAAGTCGCACAGGTTTGTGAGCGCAAAAAAAAAGGAAATTGCACTTAAATGTTTTTTTTTTTAAATTAATTAAAAGAAACCTTTTTTTTTTAAAGGTGTTTAGGCTTGAGGGCACATTGGCCCGCGGGCCAGTCTGCCCCTGGCCATATTTAAATCACTTAGATGGAGACTGAACACTAAGCACCCTTAAATATTTTTTAGTGTAATGTCCATAAAATGAAAGATACAATAAACCAAGTTTTACTGTAAAACTATACCACCTTTGCATTTTTCAATATTAAACTGAAAACGAGTCATTTTGAAAGATCTTCTCTATTTTAATTCTTTGAAACTTTACTGGTAATTAGAAATACGCATTACATAAAATTTTTAATACAAGAATATACTTTATTTAGAACAACAATAAACTTCTAAATTACAGTAAAACTACAGTTACCCAAATCAACCAGACCCCATTCGTATTATTAGATTTTTCCGAAAGTACATGTTAATCTACTGTCCGCCCCATTTACAAATATTGTTAGTTCCATGAAATATTTGAATAAGTGGGGATTTTTAACATTGCATCTACGGCATGGTAAATATTCGGTCCGGGATATTTTATTTATAAGCGGGGTATTCGTTTATCCGTTATGCGATTAAGCAGAGGCGACGGTATTTACTGTATGAATATTGAAATTCAGAAAAACTATTTTTAAAGAGAAAGAAAGAGCTATCAATTGGTCAAGTAGAAAAGCTAACGCTTTTCATGCTAAGTGTACTAACAAGTGCTGCTGCGGAGAGAAGGATAATAGCATGCGCCGACAGAATAATAATTTTGCAAATTGCCTTTATTTTTTGCTCAAATTCTGAAAGCGATTCAGATAGTTGTTGTAGAGTCATACTGTATATGTTAATGTATGGTATAACAATAAGAAATGCTTCGAATTTTCAAAAACTATTTTATTAGTTAAATTTTTCAATAGTACTTTTGTCATTTACTAATCATAAAACCAGACACATGTTTGCATATATATATATTTAAATGGAGTCTCGAAAGTTAGAAGTTCCACTCAATTTGAGGTGTTTAATTTATATTATCAGTTATACAGTTTAGTTCTGAAAAATTTATTTTTATTAAAATCTAAAAATAAATACGTACAGCGTACAGACCTCGTGAGAAAAAAAAAGTTGATTAGAGGTAATTAAAAGCAAAATGTATGCTGAAATATCTGTGATAATTTTTCCTGAAGACAATACTTCCTTTTCTTTGCACAAAGAAAAGAGGCTCCTCCATGCATTCTCTAAAAAGGGTGCAAATTTAATCTGGAAGAATTTTCCGGATAATCCGAGTTTTCATCGATACGAGCCCCCAATTACCTTGAATTTTCGAGTACCCATATGGTAGTTTCCGCTTAATGAGATTACTTGGACAATAATTTTGATGCCTACTAAATTTGCAGAAAGTTTTTCAGGGGTCCATCCAGTTTTTATTTTTTGGGACCCCATTTTGTGAAAAAGCTAAATATTTTTGTGAATTTTCTTTATTTTTGAAAAGTAAATCATTTTGAATTGCCAGGTTATATTTCAATTTGATAGCTATGAACGTGGCAAAATGATGCTTGTGCAACCATTTAATTAAGTGTAAGAAGGAAATTATTAATGTCCAAGCTATAGAATCACAAAAAGTTTTTATTGCGGGTCACCACTTTTTCAAGCTGTAGTGTCCCATGGTGAGGGGCAACTCTGAATCTTGACTTTTATTTCATGATGCAAATTTTTGTGAATGAGCTGCATTTACAATGTGAAATTTTGTGAAGTAGCCGCAAAGTGGACCCAATTCAGGTCTGGGTCGACCCCTGTTCTTATCTTTTTTCAAACAATTCTGTATAATTAGATGTATATTTTGGCGAGCTCTGGGCCACAGAGAGCCAAGGAGGGCCCCTTGTCCGTTTGGTCGATGGGTGTATCTCGCTTCCTATAAAACTTATAACATTTCCTGACATGGCATATGGTCGGCTCTGGGTGAGCAACAAAGGTTGTTCACAAATTTTGAGGTACTCCCAATGTTGAAAAAGCAACAAGAATAACTGAAAAAATATGCTGGTATCATTGTGGAACTCGACTATGGACATTTTTGCTGTTGTCATAATATGGCACTCAAGACTCGGGAGAAGTACAGCGTTTTTTTTTTGCAGAAATTTTTTAAGAGATAATTTGAATCACAGACAGTTTTAAATCTTATCAAGATTCTGGTTGAGGTTATTGTGTACTTGAATTTGTTATTTTTGATTTCAATGAAATCCTATCAACTTGAAACAGCAAAACATGCGGGAAAAATCAAGTAATTTTGTTTGTTAATTGAGCTTTTTACCAAAACAATATTATCAATGTATCATGATTATTACATTGTGCAAGCAAATGAGACAGAACGAACATCAAAACACCATTATTGAAATAACATTGGACAAGAACTATTCCTACTTACCTGTCAAAATCCAAAAAAGGGAAGCATATAAAACAAAAAAGGTCAGCAACAGAGTATGTTAGATTTTAAAGTATACTAGCACTCTCTTTTGCTGCCCATTTTGTTATCGATATTTTCATAATAAAGCTCGTTTGATGCAGTAGCGTAGTATTGACTATAACTTTATATTAAAAAAAAAAAAAAACTATGTTCCGTTGAAAACAAAATTAAAACTGAAACAAAACGTTTTTTGAAAAAACCTTCTTTGATTCTTACGGCTATAATGCATACTCAACAAAATTAGTAATGAGAGCTCAATATCAATCAAATTCAAATAAGAGGTAATGAATAAGCTGTGCTTGCAGCCTTGTTTTTTTTTTTTTTTTTTTTTTTTTCAAAGCTTCCGTGATTATAAATTGACGATTAAATAAGTCATCTTCTCAGAAACATTCAGAGAAAGCCACAGAATATTTAAAATTCATCCGATTGACTTTTTACATGCCTCTTCTTTAGACTAGCACGAAAACAACAAAAGGATATTATTAATTCTGAATTTTAAAAGCGAACTTTCACAGTACTGACTTTCAAAATGTAAACTCCATTGCGCAAATAAGCGAAATCGACCGGAACGACCGCGCGTTTGTTTATAAACTCCTTCGATTCAGTTGATGACCGTGACGTCAGAGCCACGACCGGTCGAGAACGGAGCAACCGAAGATCAAGAGTTTATAAACGCGCCCTTTGTACGGTTGCCTTTTGAAACAACCAATATCACGTGGGCATCATGGTGAGCAATCTGAAGTCCTCGAGAGAAGCCCTTACAGTTTTTATATCGTTTCACTGTAACTGCAGATTATTTGTTGACGAATTTCAAACGTAGTGATGATGGAAAAAGAAAAATCTTTAAATAAGCTGACTTCGGCAATTTTTGTTGGTTTGTACCATTTCATCACGTTTGATGCTTGATATCTTCTGATAGGAAAAAAGATAAAAGTTGTTTATTTGATTTTGTGTTTCATTTGTGGTTACATAATAACATCTCTTTCTGATTTTAATTTTTTTTACTCTATAAAAGGTAGTACGAGTTCAGTCAATTTTAAATAATGTGCGAATTCTTTTTGTGTGACTCATAATGTATTCCTTGCAACTTTTAATCCTCTTGCATTATTTTAGAAGGTTTCGCAATGATGCAACAATTGATGTTTATTTCGTTTTCCTTATCGTTATTCCTTTTCTGTTTTGTGTTTGTCGACTGTGTAGGGCTTTTCTAAAAGTATATTTACTTTGCTGAAACTTATTTATTTCTATGGTATTTTTTTGTTCCTTTCAAGTTTTTTGAATGCTAATTTGTAGTTTGGTAACATTAGCATTTCAAATGCAAATTTGGTACCTGAAATTGCCATGAAATTTCTTGAGATCATTTTATTATATGGAAGATTTCAATAACCAAGATTCTTGGCAATTTTTAGCAGTTAAAATACATTGAGCTTGCTGACATTGCAGAGTGAAATGATTATTGCCAAAAATTTGGCGACTAATGAGTTATCAAATTTGGTATTTAATATCAAATAAGATATTTAAGAAGATGGTAGAAGGTCAAGAATAAAAATAACATAATGAAATCTTGCAATTTTTGAAACTTTGCATCCTAGACAGTGTGTATGTAATCAAAGCAATACTTTTAGAAATTTTTCTGTGTAGATAATGCTTCCAAGTCTAAGCAAATGCTCTCTCTAAAAGAAAATTTTGTTAACCTTGTTATAGAACTGGAAAGTGTAAATTTCGGCTTCATTGAAGTGAATGTATTTGTGATTGAGTGAATGTAATGAGTCTCGAAAATCCCAGGTAATTGGTGCTCATGCCAACTCATATTACTGAATACTCAGATAATGCGGAAAACTTTTAGCGATTCAAGTTTTGCACTTTTCAGATGACATAAGAACGTACCCTTTTTACTTTGTTATATAAAATAAAGGAAGTGTTCTTTTCGTCTTCCCTTGTGGTGTCCAGTTATCAAAGTTCCACTGAACATCAAAAACCATAAAGTTTTATCAAAGTTCTCAAAGAGCCTTATCTTAAACATTTTTAATTTGAAAAAAAAATGCACATTTTTTTAAAAACTACTCATATTTTATCATATTAAAATTTAGATGCAATTCTCTTTGAAAATGAGGCATTAAAGTTCAGTTCTAACTAAAGGTGAGAAGACTGCAAAAGGTCTGGAAAACTAAAATTTTGGGGATTTTTTTTTTCTGACTGAGTTATTTCCACTTGAGAAAATGGAAAAAAAAAAAGTGTTCAGAAATTTATTGTTTGCATTACGATGCTTTTTTAGTTAAAAAACTTTTATGTGCTGTATCTCTCATACCAGCTTACTAAAACTGCTATGTATACATAACACAAAATTAGTCTTATCAATATTAATAGTTAGTGGAAATTTTTTAGTAAAAATATTAATATATTTTATTACCCAGGGTATTAACACAACCTGGAAATCAGGGAAATCTTAATTTCTGGGAAAAACTAGGGAATTATCAGGGCATTTTAAAAATTTCTCAGAATATCAGGGAAAATTATAAATTTCAATGCCCAAACTGTCAAAGTTTTCCTCCTTGAAATTTCTTTTCATTTGGACACAAAAGTCTTTTTTTTAAATTTGTTTTGCCTTACAACTAACTCTTGTTTGCTAAAACATTCGATAATTATATTTAAGAACTACTGCAAACCAACAAAGCTTTGAGATTGAACCTGACAAAAAATGATAAAAATTTGCAAAAATAATCCTAAATCACACATGTTTTTTCGCTATTTTTTAATTTAAAACTCAAAAGTTATGACGATAGTTTCAATAATTATTAATACCATTTAATTTTTTTGTTTGATGCAGCTTTTGTTTAATTTTGAGCAATAAAATGTTTAATGAATTCTGTGACTATTTTTGGTGCAAGTTTTCTAACATCACTAGTTAAATATTTGCCCAAACAAAATTTAATTAAAAAGAGCTTTACATATTTTGAATGTTAATTTTACTGTTTTCTCTCTTGTTTTCTGATAGAAAAATCATATTTTTTTCCTCCTATTTTTCGAACTAAAATCTACTGCTTGTGTTTCGTGCAAAAATGTCAGGTATGCAATATTAATGCGGTTCTATCCTTTAGATATGTGTGATAGCCACGATTGTCAAGTCAAGGAAATTTTCGGAGCTAAATTCAGGGAACTTTTTTTTCAGGATTAATTTTAATTACTATGTATTTTTATGCCCATTTAATGGGTGTATTTATGTACACACACATATAAATGTATGTAAATAAAAAAGCCATTTTCTGTCAAAAAAACACATTGAACTGTTAACTTCTTCATTGAATGTTTTTTTAAAATAAATTATTTCATAATTGTTCTATACTATTCATTCTTTGATTTTAATGCCTTTGACTATGTATGTGAAAATCTGCACATTGCAAATGCCTTAATATGTTTCTTTCTTCTAGAAAGATGGTGGGTTTCGAAAGGCAGTCTAAAGTTACGTTTACAGAAAAGGATTATATTACAGCTGGAGCTGTAAGTGGTCTTATAACTCGACAGTTGTTTCAGCCCTTGGATGTTCTTAAAATAAGATTTCAGGTAATAACTAAAAAATTCTAATCTTCTGATTTTTTTCTTTCAAAATAATAAATTTTGGGATTTACCTAGTTAACTCAAACTGACAGTAATTAGGCACTTAGTTGATTATTTATAACTAGAAAATCGCCCATCAAGGTATGCCGGATGAAGCAAAATTGCTTCTACATTTGAACGAAGCAGTTGCCTGTTTGGTGATATTTTGATAGTTGAAATTTTAACCCTAATTCCAGTGGAGGATTCCTAAACTCCAGTAGATACTGTTAATTGTGGACGAAATTTTCATTTTTTCATTCTCCTAAAACTGCAGTCTTACCGCTAAAACAGATAAGTTACCAAATCTAGTTTAGCCTTGTCAAAGAAAATATTATCATGCTGTGGCTGGAGTTTCATTTTTGATGACTCATTCATAGAATTAGCAATTATATATATGAGAATTGACTAATTTTCACCGATTAATTGGTCGCATTTTTAAAAAATTTTAATTTAAGCATTCTCAGAGCTAGAAACTATGCTGAAGATCATAAACGATAAATAATTTTCTGCAACAGCGGTTTTTTTTAAATATTTAAATTACAACGTATATTTAATAAAAACGTTTTTGTTTGTCATTTGAGTAATATTGAAGTCAGAAGCCAGCTTGGCAGAATACATTCAACTTACTGGTTTAGAATGCATGGGAGGTAACAGTGACATAATACCTTGATTCATCCATTAATTCTTCTTTAATCAAGTCCGTAATTAAGCTTTGGAAAATGTTTGTGTAATTAATAACCTGGTCCTTGTATTATAACACTAGACAACAAAAAAAAACTTTTTGTCTGCATCCTGGTTTTAAATAGTCATTTCTTACTAATTTTGAGTTGAGAAAAACAAATGTGGTTGTAGATTTTTTTTTTACTAGCTCTTGTTTTCAAGATTCATGCAAGCCCACTGGAGCAAGATGCACAGCAACCACATATTGATTTAAAGGTAATGTTATAAAAGGGGGGGAAAAAATCCCGTGCAATAAATGTTATTAAATAGATCCTGTTCTATTAAACAACACTTATTTTTCGGAAAGTAGTGGTTGCTTTTTACTTTTTCTGCAAACGTTTCATTTTCGATTGCTTTTTGCCTCATAAAAGAAGTAGCACTTCTTGTAATAGTTCAGCAACGTTTGGTGAGCATCAACTCAGCCCAAAGACCCTGATATGTGATATCTGAGTTCCATTGTAAAGATATTTTGGTGAAACCTTTCCTTATGCTTTAGTTTTTAACCAAAACATCCTGAAAGAAGTGAACAAAATAGAGTATCAGAGACACTTTCATCAATGGTTTGGGAAGTTCCACAGGGATTGTGTGATTAACTGTTTTTAGTTCTCTGCTGCTTAGAAATACTTGTAATACACCATCAAATGCTTCTTAGGTGTTTTTTCTACCCTCTCAATTTTTTTGAAAAACAGTGATTTTCATAATTGCGAGCATTTGAAGGGCCGTTAAAAATTCTCTCCTGAACCTTAGTTTCAATATAGCTTGGAAATTTCCTTCTAAGGTATTGAAAAATTTTCTTTGTTCACAGCTTTCATGAAGTTCTTCATTATTTTCAGCAGAATGAGCATGGGTGGGAGCAGACATGGGTGAATCTACTAGAGGCTGATTTTGGGCACTTCTCTTCCCAGAATTAAAATTTCTTGCAGTCCATTTCGGTTTTATGTAGTTAAATTATCTATCCCAACCTGGGGTCGAAGTTTAGAAGACAGTCAGTCCTGTGAGGAGTGTTTCTATCTGCTAGGAAAAATTAGCATTAGTGAAAATTCACTATTCTAATTGGCTTTGTATCTGGAAAATTAGAGCTAAACTCGACTTTTTACGGTGATTTTCGTGTTTAGTGAAGCAAACTTCTTCAGAAATAACTATTTTTGAGCCCAATGCATTTTTGGTGTTGACTAGTGTAATCATTATGACAATGTTTGTAATTACAGAGTTTGTGGTTGTTCTGACATTCCTATTTCTCGTGATAAAAAGCATTTTTTCCTCATTTTGAGCTTTTTGTCCTCTGATATTCCTGATTTTTCTAAACAATATATATATTATATGAATTTTATTTCTGTGTAAAATGGAATACATTTGTGCCGATTCTGCATTGGAAATACATTCTTTCCCCCAAAACCAATTAATTATTTCAGAATTTGTCCCATGCAGTCACAAATTTTCCATTCTGTCAAAGTGCATTCATGTGGTTTAGAGGACAAATCTAAAATTTTCTGCTTTGGGGGCAATTGTTGTTGACTTTGTAAAATAACTTGTTGCATTTGACTAGCATTTTTTCTCTCCCCCTTTTTTTTGCCCCTCATTCCCAACATCAAATCTTAATGCATGCATTTAGGTTTTCGGGAGCAGAAATACAAACTATTCATGTAGGTTCGCAGAACTACAGTTGGCTCTCTGTTTAACGATGCTCTATTTAACGACTTTCTCTATTTAAAGGTGACTTTTCACGGCCCCGAAAGCTCCCTTTTAGTTTTAGAAGCATTCTATTTAAGGACTAATTCTACTTCAGGACGATTTTTTGTGGTCCCTTGGAAGATGTTAAATAGAGAGCCAAGTGTATATCCGCTATGAGAATGAAATATTTGATGACCTCTTAATTCTCTAGAAATCACTTTTTGATAAACCAAACACCTTCTTTACTGTCTTTCTCTTAACTACACCATCTAATGTCTCATTTTGCAAAATTTTTAATTTGTGAACTTGAACAATTTCCAGGAATTCTTAAAGTATATCTCCACATTTAAATAGAGTTTTTATACTGTTCATAATAGGTATATGTAAAAACTCCTTTTTCTAAGGGGGTACGGGACATTCCGAAGTTGAACATGTTTGAACACTGAAAATTACACTCCATGTTAGAGATCTTTCTGCACCCAATAAATATGTCATCATATAAAAACAACATTCGCACTCTTCCCGACTTGTTGTAAAATTACCCAGAAAGGATTTGTTTAAACTTTTATTTTATTTTTTACTTTTCATGTAGTTGCAAATTGAGCCTATAAGTGGAAGCAGTGTGGTCTCCAAGTATAAAGGACTGAACCATGCATATAAGTGCATATTGAAAGAAGAGGGAATTCAAGCACTGTGGAAGGGAACTGTTCCTGCACAATTCTTGTCTGTAACCTATGGAGCTTTACAAGTACATACATCATGTGACATTTTTAAAAAGACTATTTCTTTACTTACTTTCTCTGTACTAATATCTGCCAATTTTGTTTTTTAATTGTTGCCGAAACCATTCCTCTTTAATTGTGTTGATGAAGTTCAGAAATTAATTTCAAGGCTGAACATAGATCTGGAGATTATATGGTTTTGATACTTTTCAATAAAAGAAGTGTTTTGAAGTTTGCTTTGGATCATGTCAGGTTTGTCATGTCATGTTTTTTTCACCATATAAAGTAATTGTTCAAAACTTTTTAATTTTGAGCATACCTGCAATATTTGAAGCAGGTTGCGGTAAATGGAAGATATTCTGTCTTTATGCACAATACATTCATATTGTCCCATGGTTTCACCCCCCCCCCCCATGTGGTTGGGTTTTTGACGTAGAAAAAGGTTTTGACTTGTCATGTAAAAAACTTGATGAAAACGTCAAAAACCGTAAAATACTGACATTGTCAATTACAGTGATTACTGTTAATTTTATTTAGGGCATAAAATTTCCCAATGCTGAAAAAATATTCAACTATAATTTACATATCAATAATTATATTAATTAATTACAAATTAAACTAATGAATTTAATTGAAATAATTTGTACATTTTATTTAAAATTTGTTTGTTATGATGAAATAATAGTTACAAATACTAAAACTGTTAACTCCAGTTTTCAAAGTCATTCTGTTTAAACTTTTTAACAACTAAAACAATTAGTTTCATATATATTTTTATCAACCTAAGAATCCTGCTGTGCTAGGATTTAAGTAATTTTTTTTTTGTCTTTTGAGTAAAGGTAAAACTAAGTTGATCAACAATTAATTGTTGAGTCATAAATCATCTAAATACTTTGGATGATACTTTTTTTTTCTCTTTGTGATTGACTCTTTCTGAGAACAAATATAAAAATTCTGCATTCATAAATGAACTAATATTAGCTTCAAATACAACCAAATTCAAAAATATTCTAATAGTTTTTGAAGCTGAATCTGTACTATATCCTGGAAGTTACATCTCAGTTCAGGATGTCTTGGTGAGAGTATGGTGGAAAAGTTTTAGAAAACTAATTATAACCAATGCTATACAGAGCATCACGTCAGAGGATTTTCTCGAGCTTTGGATCAATCCATTCCAAACTTTGAAATGGATCTGGTGTACAAAAGGCTCTAAAATTGATATTTTGTTACCACATGCTTTGATGGAAACTAGAGTTAAAGTTGTAGTAAATGTAATTTGTACATTGAAAAAAAATTATTTCATTTGCATATGTAAGTTTACAAATTAAACCAGACAAGTGCACTTTCAACTTTGAAAATTTAAGGAATCAAGTCCTTATTATTATTTAATATACTGTTATTCATAATATTTTTTATTTAATGCGAATAGTAGCTCTTTTGTTCATCTTTTTCATACTACAGACAAGCAGCTTTTTGAATCAACATTATATTTGGGATTTTTTATAGTGCATTTTTAAAAAAAATCTGTAACAGTCAAGAAATTTCGATTAGTGTACGGCAGAGTTGGGCAAATTTTAATTGCATGAACAATTAAAGATAAACAATTGATTAATTGGTAAACAAAACAACAACTAACAATTGATCAATTGTAATTGTGGAAAATTAAAATTAACAATTAATTGTTAATTGTAGTTTACTATAGTTAACAATTAATTGTTAGTTGTAGTTTGCTACAATTAACAATGTATATTGTTTTGTGAATTTTACTTAAAACTAACTCTTAAAAAAATAACTGGTTTTGTATTATATATTGTACAGGCGGCAGGTCTACCGTGGACGTGGATACCATATTATTATCTATTTAAATACACATGTTCAGGGCCGGATTTAGGGGAGAACAGGCGGGGCTACTGCCCCGGGGCCTCCACAGAAAAGGGGCCGACAATAAAATTTTTATAAAATATTCTAACCTTCAGGGGTCGAAAATATCGGATATATACATATATATCAAAATATTCGAATGTATATCAAAGTATCGGATATTTTCGAAAATATGATGATCTTTTCGAACCCTGCTTAGGGGCCTCCACTCCTTCGTTGCCCCGGGGCCTCCACACTTCCAGATCCGGCCCTGCACATGTTAGCAACTAATAAAAAGATCAATGCTCAACAGTAACTTTATTATGAGCAATAAATTATTTACTGCAGCATATGACTTTTCACAAAAAATCTTATGGCTCCAGCAAAATTTCCTCAGAAAAAGTATATTTCAATTAAAAATTCAAAAACATTTTTTTTTCCTAATACTAACAAAAGTCTAAATAACATCTGAGAGAATTTTCAGAAATGTATCTTAATTATGTACATGATTTAAAAGAAAAAAAATTGAAACAGAGCATTCTCTGAGACCTCACGTCCCCTGTTATGTCCTTTCTCATCTTCCCTGTTATGGGTTAAACTTAAACAATTATTTACACAAACTTAAAACACTTAATTAAAACACAAACATTTACGTTGGAAAAAGCTTGCCTAGACGAGACTAGTTCATGCAGCGAGCAAGCAATCAGCACTGAACCAAAATACGAAATTGAATAATACTTTTGATTCTGTACCCTGCGCTGTACCTATTGATACATAAAGTTAATTGTTAGTTTTAATTGTTTCATAGAACAATTTAAAAATTAATTGCAATTAGTTTAATTGTGAGAAATGATTAATGTACATTAATGCAGTTAAATCAATTTGCTAAGTGCAATTAATTTAATTGCAGTTGATTTAATCGCAATTACTTTTTAAATTAATTAACAAGGCAATTGAAAAAATAATTGATTAATGCCCAATACTGGTGTACGGAATCAAAATTCATAAAACTCAGAATCATTTGTTAGGGTAATTTTACTTTTAATATAAATTTTAGTCAAATTTTGGTCAGAAGTTTTATTTAGGATTTTGACAATAGTGTCAGAAACAAAGTCAAAAAGGGTTTTTTGACATGGTTGTAAAACCATGGTTAAAACCGGACCACTAGGATCAACAAAAACTTGCCAACCCTGCGCCCCCCCCCCTCCGTGACATCCCATTTGCATTTCATACTGATAGTTCATGGGTAATGTTATCATTTATCAGCTAGTTACCACAAATTATATCTTTTGTGCTTGAACTATTATTAACTAATTTGTTGCTAAAGGTATTAATATAATTTTACCATTTGAATTTCAGTTTTTAGCTTTTGAACTTCTTACTGAACAAGCAAAAAATGTACTGCCAGTTAAAGTCTTAACTGATGCAAAGCCTGCTGTAAATTTTACATGTGGTGCTTTAGCAGGATGTGTTGCCACGGTTGGAAGTTTTCCTTTTGATGTTGTAAGAACAAGGCTTGTTGGACAAGGTGAACCTAAGGTAAGTTTCTTTTTTAATAAATGTGGAAAATTTTTTAGGGAATTTTAAGATTAGAGAAAGAAATGAAAATTAATCACTGTTAACAAAATGAAGCCCAATATTGTTTTCACAGAGCATAGGACTTTGCAATCTTTTATTCATTTTCTTAATTTATTGGTTTTAATGCAGTTGTATAACATCTGAGTAATTGGGAAGATATTAGCAAAATAATTTTCAGGACTGCAAAAAATAATGCACATTGCTGGTTTTTCTTTCTTTTTAAAAAGGTGGACGACTTTTTTATGTTATTAGGAATTATTTCTCAATATTTTTTTTTAAGAAAAAAAGTTATGGGTTTTCTCATTTTTGATATTTTAAAATTGGGGTCCCATACTGTAAAAATAAAAAAATAAAAACAAAATTAAGTCAGGGGTGATGAAATGTGGTTTGGGCCCTATTATAACATCATACGGCACTGGGCAGTTTTTCCCCAAAGTCGCATATTCAACTATTTTTTAATGAAATTTTTTTGTCTAAAAGGTCACAATGAAAGCATCCATTCTCAATTTGATTTTTTGTTTTTTTTGTTTTGAGCCTTTCGAAAATAAAAACTTAATATCCCTACAGAGAAGTTTCAATCCTGTATCCCCTTTGAACTGAAGATGTTCTTATGAAAAAGCATTAATAAAAAGTTGAAATTTACTGAAATGTATCTCCTTAGAATTAGATATAAAGTTTTGATATTTTTTTGTTTTTTAGTTAAAAAATAGTTCAGTTTTTTTACAAAAGAGAGAATTTGTTTTCAGAAAATTATTTTAACTGTTAAAAATATACATTTGAAACAATTTGGTACCTCATTGTAGAAAGAGGTATATCTGATGCTGGAAAGTATGTTTTTATTCAGGAAAAGAAGCTTGATTTTTCATGGACGAACTTTCTGATTTAAAAGAAAAATTGTTTCAGGTTATAATTTTTCTGCTGTCACTTTTTATGTTCTCTCACCTTTGTTTCCTTTCTACTCTTTTAGGAGGCCAATTGAAGCATATAATATCCATAAATGAGACAGTGAGAAGCAAAGGGATGTAAGTGGATGATTTAAAGTTTCGAGTAAAATGTATTTGAAGTTCAGATCCTAGGTAGACTTTCATGGCACCATCCATCAGAGCTAATAGTGCTATCTCTTACCCTACAGCAGAGGAGAGGTTCTCCTACCATTTGTATTGGTTACTGTTGGCTCTCTATTTAACAGCTTACAGAGGAACATAAAAAATTGTCCTTAAGTAGAAAGCGTCCTTAAATAGAATGCTTTTAATGCTATAGTGTACCATATGGGACCGTGAAAAGCGGTCGTTAAATAGAGCAGTGTTAAACAGAGGACCAACTGTATCTCGAAATTTTTAATTTTGTCACTTGCTTCCCTTTGCTTCTCACAGCATCAAATGGCTTTCAGTAAGACTTTTGTCATCCATAGATGTTTTTTTAATTTTTATTTTAATCCTCATGGCACTTAAGTCTCAAATGGTGTCAGCATAACTTGGATTTCAAGTATTTTGTTGTGCAGAAAAGGTTTTTTGTGTGTGTGTGTTGTTTTTAAAACTGCATATTTGGGGGGAGTTTTTTTTTTTTTTGCATTTATGTTCTATGTGTGTGGGAAGGGTGATACATGCATGAAAAACTTCGTAACTCAATACTTATGATGTAAATAATCCTGATGGAACTATCATCTTTTTATTTCATTGAACTAGGTTGCCATCTATAGTACTAGTTTTTTTAAGGACAAAAAAAAATTTCCTTAAAATAATATATTGCATAAATAATGTTAATTTTGTTGAAAACTGATTGAAATTAAATTTTTTGTGTATAATTTTTATTTTGTTTGGTAATGGTTTTCTTATTCTACCCCCCCTCCCCTGTTAGACTTATGGGAGTATCTATCAAGCTGTGCAACTTATGGTGAAAAATGAGGGCCTCCTGAGCTTTTACAAGGGACTGTCACCAACATTACTTCAAATAGCACCGCAAGCGGGTGCTCAATTTGCTTTTTATAGAATTTTCCAAGGAATGTGGGATTCTGTATTTTCAAGAAGCTCAGCTGAGACTAGTAAGTTGATTGTAGAAATGCTTATTATGGCTTAAAACCATAGCTTGAATAATGTGAAAAATTACGCATGCTTAAACTTCCTATTGAACTGCTTTTAATAAAAACGCAGTTAAATATGCATGTGTTTTATTTATTAATAAAAGCACCAGGCTCATTTTCATAGAGATTCATTTTTATGTTTCTGTAATAATTTATGAATATTTTATAACTCATACATATTTTTAGGGGTTTAAATATGTTTCAGAATAGAGTTTAAAAAGATCATTGAGAAAGTAAAATTTCTATATTTTATTTTAAATGTCATTCCCTCACTTGTCCCTACTAAAAATCATTTAAGATTTTTGTGGTTTTTATTTCAAAATATTGAAGAATTTTAAGTAAAGAAGAACATTTAGAGTTAAACGTTCAATTAAAAATTCGATCACGTAATTATTTTAGTGTTCCCAGTAGTTATTGCCATTCTCTCACAACAGTCAATTTCCTTTCCAAAATCACAACAAAATAAATTTTTTTCAGGAAAAAGTAGTAATTTACAGGTGGAAACCCAGAAAAATATTGCAGCATGTTTGTGTCTTTAACTTGTTTCGGAAAATATCTTAGTCGACTCGCGCTACAACGTGATTCGACTTAGGCGAAATGGCTATAACACAAGTTTTCCTCTAGTATTGAATTTTAGACTTAACGAGAATTCCTTAACCACAATGCAAAAATTTTCAGCAGAAGATCAGTTGAGGTAGTGAGAAGCAAAGGGATGCAAGTGGCAAAATTAAAAATTTGGAAATAACCAGTACAAATGGTAGGTGAACCTCTCCTCTGTCTTGGGGCAAAAGATTGTACTAGTAGCCTTGGTAGGTGGTGCTGTACAGCATGATTTAGAAAAAAATTTCAATGAAAGCCTACCTATGATCTGATTTTTAAACGTTTTTTACCCGAAACTTAAAATAGTCCACTTGCATCCCTTTACTTCTCGCTGCCTCAGTTCATCACTCCTTTTTTTCTTCCTTTTCTGGCAAGTTTACTGAGGTGCATGCAGTATTAGGTAAAGACTGATAACAATCTGATCGCACAGCATAAATCACAATTATCTTCATATTTTAAGTTATAAATATAATTAATGTATCTACTGTAAAGTACTACTATAGTGCTGCATTTTATTATTACGACACACTGTGTTTTTATATCTCTTTTATTTTATATCTATTTCTCCCATTGATCATTGATTTTGTGCATCGTAGCAATATTTTATGTTGAATAATACAGATTTCTTAAAGTACAGTAAACATTAACTTCTTTATGTAAAAAAATGTAATATTTAGTTAAGAAATAGTTGAAAACAGTTTGAGAGGTGTTTACAAAGACCTAAACTAACTAAGTTTATTTAAAAAAAATTGTATTACATACCCCTTTTCCCAACGCAAAATTTCGACTTACGTGAGGGATCTTGGAATGCATCCCTCGTGTAAGTCGAGACTCGACTGTACTTGGAATCTACACTGGTGGACAATTGCTAAGGACGGATAGCAATAGCAGCGTTAGCAACCATAAAATGAAAGGCAAGGAAATATGGGAATTAGCATAAGTTTTGGACACTAAGACATGTTATGAGTATGCAAGTTCTAAACTCAGGACGTTGCTGGTCACGTGATGGATTGGGCTCATGATGACCATTGTTGTTCAGAAGCAAAGATTGATGTTAAAGAATCAATTGACGAACTTGCATTTTTCGGTATGTCTTCCCAACATCCCTTAGATGATTTTATGGGTGGGCGTGTTGTTGGCAACATCAAAGAAGGGCAGAAAAATTTAGATGTAGTCATGGAGTTCGATGTCAGTCACATGTTTTTTCTATAGTTTGGAAATCATTTTAAACAAATGGAATGTGTTACAAATGTCACGAGGGAAGTTGTGTACGCAGTACAACGTCAGCAGAAAATTGGTACATAGTGTTAAGCAGCGAAAAGGAACCAGTGCAATGTAGCTACTGTTTTAGCAAAGCAGGTTCCTGCTGCTACTAGCAAGCAAATATCCCGAACAACTGTAGCCAGACGTTTGAATGCTGTAAGACTATACGCCTGTCAGCTTGTTTTGTACATCCCATTGTCTACAAGTCAGTGTTTTACTCGCTTGTAATGATGTCTTCAGCATCGCATTTGGAGAGAAGTCTACTGGGCTTGAGTACCATTCTCAGATGAAAGCAGGTTCAGTCTGTCATCTAATTGTGGATGACAACTAACTTGGCATGAGAGGAGTACAACATTCAAGCTGGTAAACATAAAAGAAAAGGACTAAAATCCTACAAGTTGTGTCATGGTATGGGTAGGATTATGATCAATGACCGTACGTCACTTGTGTGCTGCCAAACAAAAGACTATGATGGCTAGTGATACATTAATGTTGTTCTAAAGTCTCATGTTCAAGTGTTCTATGGGACTGCGGGCAATAAATTCGTTTTCATGGATGGCAAAGTAACATGTCATTAACAATTGCCGTAAAGGAGTGTCTTGCTCACTCAAAATATTCAACCCATTGGATGACCAGCATGTTCTATAGATCTGAATCATATTGAAAATGTTTGGGATGCTTTAGGGAGCAGCAGGGCTGGATTTGGAAGTGTGGAAGCCCTGGGGCATCGAAGGAGTGGAGGCCCCTAATTAGGGTTCAAAAAGATCATCATATTTTCGAAAATATCCGATACTTTGATATATACTGCAGTGTGCAGATAAAGGGCAGTAACTGCAAATTTTTCATTTTTCATTTTTTTGCATTTTTGTCATCTATTATACGTTATCTTTACTGTACAATAGGGTGGATCGAAAAAAACAAAATTTTGAATCTTAATTTGGAATACCTGCCAAAAGCTGTGCATGTGTAAGTACAACACACCTGTAAAATATTATCAAGTTGGAACAACTCTTTGAGGGTCCTACCAAGACTTGAATTTCTCCAAAAATAGAAAAAAAGGTCAATTTTCCAAAATTTTTATAAAAGTACTAGTGTTCAAAATTGTTGTTATAATACTGTTAAAATGCTTCCTTTGAACATTCTTTTCATGTATCTTCACAATTATTTACAGTCTTTGCAACATTAAGTTCGCACTTAAGCCGTTAAGTTTTTCGAAATTAACCAAAAACTGACATTTTTTAAGCTTTTTTGTACACATTGCAATATTTCTTCTTTTGAAGTCCTGTTTTCTTTTTTACAACGACTGTACAGAATGCAGTTTAAAACGGAAGTGAAGTTAAACTTTATTGCATTAACAGCCCAGCATCCACTAAAAACAGGTGGCTGCATTTCAAATTCCATTCTACCTTTTCCATCTGCTGAGTCACATGTATTAAGTATAAATTTATCACTCATTTTACATTAGAAGTAAACTATCAAAATTATTTAGTTGTATTAAGTAAAAAAACATTGAGAGAAGTGCATTGGTTACAAAGAATGTATATATACTATACTCTCCCACAGTCGCTCTGACATATAAGCATCAATATTTCACAAAATGAGGGATACAAATGAGAAATAAAATGACAAATTATCAGTTAATGCCACAGAAAATAGTCAGTTCGTCACATCCATTCATGAAACCTCTTTGAAATCATTTTTTTGATTCAAACGATGACATGATACTTTGAGATTTGATTTTTGCTCTTAAAAAGCCATCTCTTGCCGATTGACTAATCACAAACAAAGAAGCTTCTGTCACCATATTAGCACGGCGTTCCACCACCTGAGTGTGACAGGAGAACTAAACGAACGCAAAATTGGTGTTGGTGTTTTCAATTTATTGTTGAAGACTTTCATTAGATAGGCCAGCTAAAATAGGAGAGGATTGGCAGTTATTGCACATTCTTGCCAGTTGATAACATTGAGTAGTCTGATGCATTAAAGTTAATCCTTGAATTATAGAATTCTCTTATTTCTTCATGAACAGAAGCCACTTGTCTGGCTTTCAAAATCTTCGCAAAGCCAGTTCTCTGATGTACTTCGTTCATCAGTGATCACTGTTAAGAGAATATTTTCCGGGTAGCAAAAATAGGCGTTTCGTTGATGGACAGGATCAATAATTTTTTCAGATTTTCACTTACGCAACGAGATGCACACTGATGAGGAACAGCAAAGTTTTGTTTCAATTCCAGAAGAAGAAAAATTTTGCAACGGCTATACTCCCGCCAACAGAGCCATCAACCTTTTTTGGTGTTGATGTCACTTCAAAAATGGAACAAATGAGACTTTCTCTGCCAACGTTATCAAGAGTGTGCTACCAGTACACAATTTCTGACAGATGTGTGATGTGCTGTAGCAATTGCTTCAGAAACATTACAGGATTTTGGTACTGTGTCAAATAATTATCGCTCTAAAGTCTAAAATTTGAAGACGGGCAGAAGTGTCACAGGTGTCACAGACGAAGTACGTTCTTCTCTTCAAAACCTGCAAACTGGAAGTGAAAAGGTTTGAAAAGTACATTTTTCGATAGCCGAAACGACAAAACTATGACAAGAAGAAATGGTTGGAGACGGATACCATAGAAGAACCATAAGCGGAGGAATCCATGGTTGAAAAATCCAATTCTCTTTATTTGGGTCATGTGACGCCAACTTCTGGAACGGGAAAACATGTCACAACAGCAACGTGAGTTTCGAACTGAAAATTTGTTTAAGTCTTAAGGATCTTTTAGCTTTTGGCTGTGATGGCACGGCCATGAATACCAGAAAAAAGAACGGTGCAATTGCGGCCATAGAGAACAAAATTGGACATCCTGTCCCATGGTTAATCTGCGAACTGCAAGCGAGCAGCCTTTGCGTCACCTGTTCATATTACTTGATGGTGAAACTGCTGGTCCATGTGAATTTTCGCAGGATCAATAGGTAAATTGCTAGACTGGTGCGACAATTTACCACTGGTCCAGTTTGAAGCAATTACGCTCCTTGTCATAAGTGCTGGGCTGTTAATATAATAAAGTATGATTTCATTTCCATTTAAAACTGCATTCTGCACAGTAATTGCAAAAAAAAGGACTTTAAAAGAAAAAATATTGCAATGTGCAAAAAAGCTTGAAAAAAGTCAGTTTTCGGAAATTTCACGAAATTTTACAAACTTTTGTGCGAACCTAATACTGCAAAGAATGTAAATAATTTTGAAGATACATGAAAAGCGTGTTAAAAGGAAACATTTTAATGGTATTAGAACAAAAATTTTGAACCTTATTATTTTCATAAAATTTTTGGAAAATTGACCTTTTTTCCTATTTTTGGAGAAATTCAAGCCTTGGTAGGACCCTCAAGGAATTATTCAAACTTGATAATATTTCACATGTGTATTGTTCTTACACATGCACAGCTTTTGGTGGGTATTCCAAATTAAGATTCGAAATTTCATTTTTTTCGATCCACCCTACTGTACAAGCTCACTTATTTGGTTTCCAGGGTTGGCAAGTTTCTGCCGAGGCGGTTAAAACCGCTGGTAGAAACCGGTTAAAACCGGCCTGGCAAAAATCACTTTCTGCCATTTTGAAGCAGAAACTGGCAAAAACTCACAAAATAAAAAATTAATTCTTGGTATACAACTGAAAATGCATGGAAAAATAATTAATTGTTAACCAAAGTACTGTAATTTTATTACAAAATTATCTATCACAATTCAAAATCAAATGTTACATTGTTTGGACCCTGCAATTGCTTCTTAGAAAAGGTGGTTTCAAAAATCAGGTCTCAATTTACTACGCACAAATGATAAATTTTAGAATATTCTTAAAAGAGAAGAGGTAGCAGACAATGCATCAAGGAGCAAGCAATATTCGTGAAGCTTTCATCTACTGTATAACTACCATGTAGTAACTGGGGTTGTGGTAAAAATTTGACTGGAAAAATAAGTTTTCAGAAATGGTTCCAATTGGTTTTGAAAAGCTGCCTTTTTCCTAAGCACCCCTGTATGATTTTTTATCCTTTATTAAATTAATCCAAATACTACACACCTCTGCAATTGGAAAGTTCCCTTTCTGAACTAAATCAAGGGCACTAGCATGGGATTTTATTTTATTAAATGATGAAATGATGTTTAATTTTTTAGTTTACTTAAACAAATATCATTTACTAATTACTTGAGTTATTAAAGACATTTTCAAGTTTTTGCCAGTTTCTGCCGTTTTTTACCGGTTATAACCAGTTTCTGCCACTGTCACGGCAAAAACTAGTTTCTGCCGGCAGAAAGCCAACCCTGTTGGTTTCCGCTGAAAAAAGGGCACGAAAAAGACATCCAATTCCAACATTTCCCTATTGTTAGTATTGAATTCAAAACGCGTTTCTTCAAATATCTGGAAAACTCATTTCTGCAGATACTGCCGTTTACCTGCACACGGCAGTATAACCGAATATTTTGATATATATGTATCTATCCTATATTTTCGACACATGAAAGTTAGGATATTTTGTAAAAATTTTATTGTGGTGGCAATTTTGTTGTGGAGGCCCCAGGGCAGTAGCCCCGCCTGCCCTCCCCTAAATCCGGCCCTGGGGAGCAGTCTTGCTGGATAAGCAAGGACACCCTTATCCGTGACTGACAGAAGAATGTGATAAATTACCCCAACAGCTGCTTGATAATGTTGTATAAAGCAAGCTACCACACATGACGTGTTGAAACTTGCATCGTTCTCCATGGTAGCCATATCCCATATTAACATCTTACGCCTGGGGGCGGTAATTACATTTATTCACTTTTAGATATTCAGCCCAAAATGACCGTTTCATCCTTTGAACACTTTTCAACGCCTTCGGGATTTCAGAGCACAATAAATTATCGTCATTGCAATGTTCGAGAGTTCTGGAATTAGTGTATTTCACTAGCTATCAAATTACACTTTTTTACGCGCTATATAGCCCATTTGAATCCGTCCATAGCAATTGTCCACCAGTGTATATGAAAGCATAAAATTGGAGAAGCGTTTTTGCGTCCACCATTCCCTCACATCTGTTTTTACAGAAAAATAAAATAATATAATGAATGAAAAATGCATAAATCATAAGTTGCTTCTTGGCTTGAGAAAATTTGTCTGTGAATAAACTCAAATATCAGTTAAGCATAGTGCCTAGAATTAATTTTTAATGAATTTATCATTCCCTCACTCATCATTCCCTCACTAGTGAGGGAATGACCTTTGAGGAAGTTTATAATGCTGAGGGCATAATGCTATTCAAAAAATATTTTTGTTCAACAGGACCAGTTTATCATAAAGCCTTTACACAAATTTATCTCTATAAAAGGTTCCATATGACTCCAGAGACTTAAATAATTCTGAACTTAATAAGATCAAAACGACTGTTTCTATGAGAATGACCCATCTGATTGATTCTGATTATCAAATCTGTATTTCAGCAACTTTCCAAAATGGAGTGTGTGGTGCTGGGTCAGGTATGGCAGCAAAGGTTTTAATTTACCCTTTGGATTTAATGAAGAAGAGATATCAAATTCAAGGATTTGAAGAAGCAAGAAAATCTTTTGGGGCTGTGAGACACTATAGAAGTTTAGTGCATTGTGTGCGTAGTATATTTCTCGAGGAAGGAGTTTTTGGTCTGTATAAAGGAGTTTGGCCAAGTATTATCAAAGCAGCGTTTACTACTGGAGGGCACTTCCTATTTTATGAAGAAACTCTCAGAGTTCTTGCATATTTTTACAGGTAATGAGTTTCACTTCAAATGTATATCTTAAATGCAAGGAAGCTATCTGTCCCTGCCCAAAATTTAGCAATTGTGCTAAAGTCTCGGTATTAAAATGTCCCTCATCATTGGGCATATACTCTAGTTTCAAATGAATTTGCTACATAAATGCAGAAATGGGTGATTCTCCAAAATCCTAATTAACATCATGTTTTAAATGCACAAGGATTGCTTGACCCACAAAGTTTCTTTTTTAATGGGGTTGTTTCCTTCAGTCAAAAGTACTACTTTTAGTCACTGAAATTGATAGAATAAGCAAAAAAAAAGAAAAAAAGAAAATAACATGGAGCGAGAAAATACATTCATTTTCCCAACATTAATTTTTTTTTAACTGTCCGTTTTTTCAAACAAGGCGTGGTCTTTATGACATCACAAATGTTTCACTTAGGGGCATCTTTCTACGATGTTTCCACATTATGATAATCAAGAAGCGAGTTAAATATTGCACTCTACGCTTGCTATCAACCATATTGTTGCCAATACACGTGAGTAAAGATGTGAATTAAATATTTTTTTCTGTGAATGGCAACAGTGAATGATATTTCATCATTTGTGATGTCATCGGCAGAAGCATAAATAATGAAAACACACCGATTAAAGTAATTTTTTTTTCAAATATTAAAACTTAGTCAAATTATTGAAAAATTTTCAGATCCTATATTTTTAAGCATGCTCTTTCAGAAAAAATTCTTTAAAAATTTTAGTTGTATTTTTGGAGTGTTGTGTTTAATTTATTCGGAAATTTGGGATTTGCTGTTTTGTATCTTTAAGAATGATTATTTTGACGGGAAATTTTACAGTATTTTTTTTCCTTTTATTTAAGCTTAATTGTTGAACATGCGTCACTTGAAAAAACTTTTATTTTTGAGTTAGACCCTGCAAAGCCGGGCGACGCAGCTAGTATTTTAAATAAATGTCACTGTGGTAAAATAAAATTAACAAAGCTTATATGTTTTAAGCAGCTATTGTGCTAAAATCTCAGCATCAAAATTTCCCTCATCATTAGGCATGTACTCTAGTTTCAATGAATTTGCTACATAAATTCAGAAATGGGCGATTCTCCAAAATCCTAACCAACATCATGTCCTAAATGCACAAGGATTGCTTGACCCACAAAGTTTCTTTTTTTAATGGGGTTGTTTCCTTCAGTCAAAAGTACTACTTTTAGTCACTGAAATTGATAGAATAAGCAAAAGAAAAAAACTATAGGGCTTGGAGGGCCGCATGGGACTCTCCAAGTTTTCTCTCATCTAGTCAAGCAAAAGTTCGTTTGCTTGGAATTGCTACTAATGAATCTTTCATCCTAAACAGGTTGTGAAACACATTTAAATTCTCTAGCATAATTGTCTGGCTCTTATTTTAATTTTTTGTATGTGTTTTTTGGATTATATATATATGCACTGATATTATCATCAAAATCATCCACAATAGCTGTTTTAGTTCAAGAAGCTCTATTAACTGGGAGCTTAGGATCCAAAAATGCCTTTAAAAGTCTTAAATTCAGTACCATCATTTGATTTCAACTAGCACAATCTGCTGGTGGACTAGTTCTGCTTTTGGGAATAAAGCTAAGTTTAAGGTTAAAAAAAAGAAAAACCCTCTTGGATCAGACCAGTTGGCCCAAATAAAAGTGGTTTACCAATGTATACAAAACAAGTGCCACTTTTCTGTCTATTAAATGTGTTTTTATCGGAAATTTAACAAGTGGACTAAAAAGGTTTTCATTTTGTACCATTTTATACATATGTGTATAATATTACCAATATTAAAAACTGAGCGTATATATCTATGTATGTATGTATGTATGTATGTATGTCCAAGTTACTTCTCTCGAACAACAGTGAACTAACCATCAAACCAGGTATTGATGGATTCGTAATCTTCCCATCTTTATGTTTGACTATTTAACATAATCCTCCGGAGATATCAATTAAAAACTGTTAATTATGACCCTTAGATTTCGTCAAAAAACCCCTATTTTTGAAGGCTTTCCTGCATTTAAATTATTATTCAGTGCTTCATCTCAACTTTCCGTAACAATATTTTTATTAAAATTTGTAGCTTGAAGAAAATCATTTAATGAAAGATCTGTTGCCATTTTTTTCTTGAATATGAATAATGTTGATTTAAAATGTTTCCTTTTTGGATATTTTTCTGCAATCCGCCGCAAAATTTTACTTTATTTTTTTTCTCCCGTTCAAGCCTGATGGTTGAACCCGTGTCACTTGACATAACTTTTATTTTCGAGGCAGATCGTGCAAGGCCGGGCGATGCAGCTAGTTTATCAATATATTTTGTAACATTTTTCTTTTATTTCAGCCAGTAAAGTAACTGAAGTGCCCCTCGAAATGAAGTGTTTTGCATTCAAAAAATGGAATCTCTTTTTGTGTACCTATTTTATTTTTCTTTCAAGATAGAAAGAAATCCGAAAAAATGTCTTTATATCGCTTGTTATTTGTCTTCTTTTTATTGTTATCAACTCTAAATTTCAATTATTATATAGAAAACAAAACTATTCTTGGTTAAAATGTATTACTATAGCAATATGTCATGTCCTAAGGAATATACTGTCATGTGCAGGTAAACGGCAGTATCTACAGAAATGAGTTTTCGAGATATTTGAGGTATTGTAGATTGGATTCCATGCTAACAATAGGGAAATGCTGGAGTTAGGCGGTTTTTTCCCGCTCTTTTTTCATTGGAAACCAAATGAGCAAGCTTGAACAATAAAGCTAACGTACAGTAAACGACAAAAATGCAAAAAAAAAAAAAAAAAAAAAAAAAAAATAATAATAATAATAATAAAATAAAATAAAATTAAAAAAAAATTTGCAGTTACTTTACTTTACCTGCACACGGCAGTATAGTACATCATTTATAAATTCAAATAATAGAAAATTATGGTTCAATTATTTATGATTAAGATGTCATTAATTTCTCATATGAAATAATAGTTATTTATTCAATCATTTTGTTTTGTTACTAAAATTGTTCAAAGGTACACTTGTTTTTGTAGCTTTGAGAACAAAAAATATATGCATGTGTGTCACTCCATCATTAAGGATTAAAGTCCATGATTTGAAAAAATACTATACTTTACTTTCAATAAAAGGAAAATAGATCTATATGGTTTTCAGAAAAACCTTTTCCACGCACATAGTGCAGAAATTTTGTTTTAGCGAAAACTAATAGTTAAGCTCCACAATCTCTTATTCAACGTTTTACTATTGGAACTAAGGAACTCCAATTAACGTTCCTCACTAGTACATTCAACATATACAAATGAGGTACTTTTCTCATGCTTTAATTATCATTTCTAGTACACATGTAGGCTTATGTGATTCAGTTTAAAGAATTTATGTGCAATGTGCTCTCTGTGGTGCTTTATTAACAGCTTGTTTGTTATACATACATGTGTATTTTTGTGCATTAAATATTTAATCAATGTTATGTCTGTAATCTCTTATTTTATCTCAAATGTAGCAATTGAATTGTAAGAAATTTTTGCCTTGTGATTGATTAAAAATAAATAAATAAAATATTATATGTTATTGTTATATTTTACTCATTTAACTCATTTTTGTTTTTACTGTTTGAATTTTTGTTGTTATTATACTTTTATTGCATGTTATTTTGTTTTGTAAATGATGTTCAGGAAACAATGTTCTTGCTGAGAATTTGCAAGCAGGGGCGGATCCAGACTATGGATTTGGGAGGGGAACTTTTTTAGCAGTTTATGTTTATGGGGGAGGGGGGTGTATGAAATTATTTAATAAAAAATAACCGTAAAAATTGAGTTTTACAACTTATCCTCTGCTTCTTCACGCTTCTTATAAAAAAAATTTTTGCTTTACAAATTTTGCAAGTATAATTTTCAGAAAATAATTTAAAAAATCGTTATTTTCATTGTTATACTTATATTTTAATCCTAAACTTTTCGCCATCTGATAAGGGGGGTCCGGGGGCTCTCCCCCGGAAAAATTTTGAAAGTATAGCCCAAAGAACTCAGTTTTAGCCGGCCTCTGATGATGTCATGGGGAGGAAAGTTTCGAAGGGCTTTCTATGGAAATTTTTAGAAATTGAAGTTTTAAAAACACGATTATAGGCGATATTTGTTGACGGTCAGGTAAGAGCGGTATAGGAAGATTGGGCGCCGAGAATTTTGTGCACCGGGAACATTGGCCGCCGAGCACTTTAGGCGCAGGGAACTTTGGGCGCAGGGAACATTGGGTGCGGAGCATTTTGGCGAGGGGAACATTGGGCGCCGAGCACTTTAAGCGCCGAGCACCATTGGTCCCAATATGCCCGGCACCCAATGTTCCCGGCGTCCAATTGACGGAGTCAAATCTTCCCATCTCGAGGTAAGAAATGGGACTTTTGGGGGCTGCCCCAGATCTTTTTTTTTTTATAGAATAGATCTAAATCGATCACCATTCCACCCAATCTTTCCAAATTGAATTTCCTAAAACGCAGGTACAGACTAACTTTGATGATGTTACGAGCAGTGGGGTTCTGTCGCTGTTACCAAAAAAATGTTTCGAAATTGAAGTCAGAGGAAACTAAGTTTTTAAGTGATATTCAGTGACGAAGGATTTGAATGCTCACCCCTTTAAATTTTTCGAAATTGTAATTTTTTCATTTTTAGATTTCCTATACGAGAGCATTCGGGCCCTTGTCCGGAAATTTTTCGTAATTTACGTCTTAAAACCGTGATTGTAGATTATATTTGGTAACGTTAGGGTTTTGGCAATTTTTCAAATTTGAAGCTCCAAAAAAGCAATATTAAACGATTCTCGATGTTTTTAGAATGCGAGGTGTTAGGTAGTTTTCCCCTGGAATTTTTTCGAAATTCAAGACCTAAACGAGATTTGAGACACTCTTTAAAGGTTTCGCCGGGGAGAAGGGGGCTTATTATTTTTTCTTATTTATTCTTTCTTATTTTTAGACCGACTAGGAAAAAGAAAAAAAAAATGGAGGGGATGTAATTAACTGAACGATAAACCGCCACGATTGAAAATTTTTATTTCAAGGTTCTTCTCAAAAGAAATTTAGATTTTTTCGCGACATTCTTTTTTTTTTTTTCAACTTATTGAAGCAACTTTGTTTTTCCAATGTCCGTTCTGTTATTCTCTTTAATTGTTAAATGTTTTTGAGAAACATTCTAATCAGCATTCTGGGGTGATCCCCCACCCCCTCTGGTTGCGCCACTGAATTGTAGAAGCTTTAAATTTTTTGATCAACTCTACACCAAATGAATACAAAAGACAGTTTAAACTGGTTTGTGTTCAAAAAGACTTATTTTGAAAGATTACTGAAAACAGATGTAAAAAGCAAGTACGAAAACTTAGGAGGCTGGAAATGGCCCTAAAGAGGATAAATTGAACTACTACTGGGAAACTGTACTGTGCCATATCGCTGAGCCTTTTAGTACAATGAAAAATATTTACTCAGTCACCGAACTCGAATTTTTATGTAAACTTCTCATAGTCTTATAACCTATGACGGAAGCATTTAATTTTTATATTTTTCTATAGCTGTCTTTACATTCCTGCATGGTTGGATCTTTGATTTTTCTGAACCGGAGGAAAACCTAAATCTCGCCACCTTTTACCCACCTTCGTTGAAATTTTATATAGGTTTAACGAAAAAACAACAGAAATAGTCTAAATTTGCATCCTTCTAGAAGTTGCTACCCGGCAACTGGGGGGGGGGGGCAAAGGGTATCGACTATGTACAAAAGGTAGGCCAAAGGTATTGCTTTGCTGCTGCCTAGATCCGGAAGTGTGATTCCTATATTCACATAAGTAGGCACGAATTCATTTATTAAGCAACTCCAGTTTTTCTGTATCAAAGCATGTATCAACTACTGAAAACAAAGTTTGTCAACAATTAGATGCTCTCGTTTTAGTTTAGTATTAACTCCTACCCAATGTCTTTTTTTTATTAAAAAAATGTGCATTCTTTTTATTAATCAAATTTTGTTGCATTATAATACAGGAATAGTTGATACAGTTATCACTTATAAAAAGTTTCTCCTACGATGAATTCCCTCCAAAGCTATGTTATCAAACAGAAAAAATTAATTTTTAAAGTGTCAACTACTGGTGGTTTTACCTTACCCTGTTTTCTAAACAGTTTTTAATTTACTTGGGAATTCGTGTTTTGGAAAAGGACATTTCCCAGTTCCCCTCTTTGGATCCGCTTTTGCAATTCTCTCCTCGCTTTTCACCATACCTTTCTCAAAGTTCAATATCTATAAAACAGAAGAATTTTCCTGCAATCTGTTCTAAAAGTTTTTAGGTACACAAGAGATTTCTATTTTTTTGGGGGGGGGGGACTTTCCTCCAGTTCCCCTCGGTGGATCCGCTTCTGCAGTTATCAAATCGGTTTTCCTGGAGCCTTTCGTCAAGTTCTACAAAACAGTAAAAAAATTCCTGTACGTTGTTTTCTGAACAGTTTTAGGATCACTTGGGATTTTTTCTTTTTCTTTTCTTTTTGAGGGGAAAGGAGAACATGCCCCAGATCTCCTCCTTGGATCCGCTTTTGCAATTCTCTCTTCGCTTTTTCTTGCGCCTTTCTTCTAGTTCAATCTCTATAAAACAGAATTTTCCTGCTCTCTGTTCTAAAACTTTTTAAAAAGGTACACATGAGATTTTGGGGGAGGGAAACATTCCTCCAGTTCCCCTCCGTGAATCAGCTTCCGCCATTGTCTAATCTTTTTTCCTGGAGCCTTTCGTCAAGCTCAAAAAACAGGAAAAAAAAATCCTGTACCTTGTTTTCTGAACAGTTTTAGGATTACTTGGAATTTTTTTCTTTTTTTTTTTTTTTTTTGAGGGGAGAGGAGAACATTCCCCAATTCCCCCTCCTTGGATCCGCTTTTGCAGTTCTCTCTTCGCTTTTCTTCAAGTTTAAGTTTTATAAAACAGAAGAATTTTGCTGTACTCTGTTGTGAAAATGTTTAGGTACACATGAGATTTTGAGGGGAGGGGAACATTCCCCCGCGGATCCGCTATCCGCCTCTGCTATTGTCTGATCGTTTTTCCTGAAGCCTATTTTCAAGTTCAAGTAATATAAAACAATATCTTCCTACTCTCTGTTCTAAAACCTTTTAGGGACACATGATATGTTAAGGGGAGGGGAACATTCCTCCAGTTCCCCTTCGTGGATCCGCTTCTGCTATTTTCTAGTCGCTTGTCCTGGAGCTTTTCTTCAAGTTAAAGTAAGAGTCAAGTTAAAATATAAAGTAGAAGAATTTTCCTGCACTCTGTTGTAAAATTTTTTAGGTAATTATGAGATGGGGGGTGGCATTCCCTCAGTTCCCCTCCGTGGATCTGCTTCTGCTGTTGTCTAACTGCTTCTCCTGATGCCTTAGTTCATGTTCTAAAAAACGGGAAAAAAAATTCTGTACTCCTGTTTTCTGTACTGTTTTAGGTACACTTGGGATTGTTTTTGAGACGGGGGGGGGGAGGGGTGCATTCCCACAGTTCTCCTATTTGAATCTGCTTTTGCAATTCTCTCCTCGCTTTTCCTGGCGCCTTTCTTGAAGTTCAAGTTTTAAAAAACGGAAGAATTGTGCTGTATTCTGTTCTGAAAAATTTTAGGTACATTTGGGATTTTGGAGGGGGAACGTTCCCCCAGTTCCCCTCCCGTGGATCCGCGCCTGTTTGCAAGTAATATTTTGTTTTTTCCATCGAAAATTTAGATTGTAAACTGAATATTGCATCAAATTTTTGTCTGTAATCTCTTATTTCATCTCAAATGTAGCATTTCAGCTTTGAGATCTTGCCATGTGTTTGATCTTAAAAATGAGGAAAAAGAATACAAAAACAAGTTTATGATTTTTGTTTTTACTGTTTTACATATTGTTGTTATTCTTTTATTGCATGCTATTTTGCTTTTTTTTAATTTTTTTAAATGAAGTTCAGGAATCAATGTTCTTGTTCAGGATTTGCATGTGTTCTTTTGGTTTTTCCATAGAAAATTTAGACTGAGCTGAATATTGCATCAAATTTTTGTCTGTAATCACTTATTTCATCTCAAATGTAGTATTTCAGTTCTGAGAAATTTTTGCCTTGTGATTGATTTAAAAAAAAATAAAATGAAATTGTCATATTATATTCTTTTTACTTATTTTTGTTTTTACTCTTTTACTTGTTGTTATTCATTTAAAGCATGTTATTTTGTTTTATTAAATGGAGTTCAAAAAACTTTTTTACTGAAAGTTCGCAAATGTTCTAAAATTTTGCACTTGTTTTGAACTATTTAAAAGAATTTAATTGTTTATTCAGTAAGTTACCGCCCTATAGCCAGGGCTAAGGCAGAAATGCATGAAATACACCCCACATCAGTCATTCCAGTCGAGGACTGCAATTTCATGCCCATTAGCACTCACTGGTAGCTAATATAGAATTAGTAAAGACCAGACGAGTGACCAAAGCAATGGTTCGGTTCAACTCGAAAGTTTGTTTGGCACTCTTGGCTTCCTTAGGAAGTTTTCCACCTCCAATTCAGTCGCTTCCTATGCTGGGCTGATGAGTGCTAATGGGCACGAAATTCTGCCTTAGCCCTGGCTATAGGGCGGTAACTTACTGAATATACCATGCCTTGCCTTCAAATTTCGAGTTGAACCGAACCATTGCTTCGGTCACTCGTCTGGTCTTTGCTAATTCTATATTAACTACCAGTTTGTTTGGCACTCTTGGCTTCCTTAAGAGGTTTTGCACCTCCAGCTCAGTCGCTTCCTATGGCGGGCTGATGAGTGCTAATGAGCAGGAAACTGCTGTCCTCAGCTGGAATGACTGAGCTGGCGGTGCATTTCAACGAATTTAATTGTTGTTTTAGAATTTGTAAATGTTTATTCTAAGATTGAATCGTTTATCCTCATCATGCACATTAAATGTTCTTTATGTAGTTTTTTTTAAATGTAATTTCTTCATATGAAGTGTAGGTACTGTATGTACTTGCCTTTAAGTTGACTCCCCCTACTTTCAGAGAAATAGAGGTAACATTTTACTGCCTTTTATTTTTTCTTCAAATAAACATTTTAAAAAGAAGGAAAACAAAATGCAATAATCATGAATACGTTCTTTATGATCATGAGTGTTTGAGAACAATGTTCATAGTTTGCCAGATGTTAAAAGACCTCCTCCCACTTTTGAACTTTGTGTCAGCTTTAAGATTTGTTTAGTTTAGTTGGCGATTTATTTCAGAAGAACCATTTGCGGTTTTCATTTAGCATGTTTTTTGATTGCCGGACAATATTCTTTTTAATAGCTTAATTCAGTCACTAGGCGAACTACTTTTTATTTTAAAGCAACATTTAGTCTTATTTAATGGTTCGTTTTATCATAAGTCCATTAATAAACAAAATACTGTCTGACCACGGATTGTATGGAAAGACAAACATCCGTTTTACAGCCGGAAATGGACGAATCTATTATTTTTTACCGATGTCAGCTTTTGCAGAAGCAGAGTTTCATTCTAATGAGCGGAATTTGCGCATCAAATTTTTACTTTTCCCACTTATTCACATAGATTCATCTTATCTGGACGTTTGAAAATTCCATGCAATCTGTGGTTGGACAGTAATGCATTGTATCGCCAAAAAAAGTTAATTTCATTGTAAGTTTAATCGAACTTGGCAACAGTAAATAAAATGAAAAATAATCGCCAAGATGAAAAATATGCCTTTTGAAACTGTACTTCTGCTACACTAATACCTGCTATATCTTTACGATATATATTTTCTGTATAAATATATATGTAGTATACTTATAATTTTGAAACGTGAAGATTTTCCGTTTTCCTCTT